>NC_083717.1:85680433-85980433 GCF_028564815.1 Eubalaena glacialis
CTTCCTGTTTGGGTGGAGTATATCTTCCAGCGTATTCCTAATAAAGAGATGCATGTGAAACATTTTTTGAGAATTTACATATGTGAATATTCCCTTATTCTGTCATCTTTCTACTTAATAGTTTGGCAAAGTATAGAACACTAGATTGGAAAGTGGCGTCTCACAAAATTTTGAAGGTATTTCTCCACTGTCTTCTAGGCCCAAATGTGACTGAAATCATTCAAATTATTTTCTTTGAAACCTGGTTGTCTCTCTCTCTCTTTCTCTCTCACCTTGTCAATATTCCTCTATTTCGCAGGTAGATACTTTGATGGGCTCTGTTTCCTTCCATTATGTTAGGCACTCTGTGTGTAAATCCCTTTTGAGTGCAAACTTATATTCTCCAGATCTGCTAATCTTTTGAAAATTATTTTATTCATGACTTTATCCTTTCTATGGACTTTTTTCCCTTTTTGGAAATTTCTATCATATCTCTTGGACTGTTTCCTTTCTTTTTCCCCCTCACTGTTTCCTATTTATTTGCTTCTTTACCCTAGTTTATGCGAGAATTGTTGACTTCATATTCTAAATCTTGTGAATTTTTCTTTTCTGCTCTAATAGTTTCAATTTTCAAAATATCTCTACTTGTTCTTTGAATGTTACTTTTTCAAAGCATCCATTTTAGTTTATGAATGCAATATCTTATGGCTCTGAGGATACTTATGCTATTTTAATAATGTTTTTCTTCTCTCCACTTAATTCATATTTTCTTTTTCTTTTTTTTTCTACCTGTTTTGTTGCTTGCCTGTTTGCTCATAGTTAAGAGTGGTACATTAGAAACCCAAATGGAAACTCTGAGAGCAGATGAATTTCTTAAGCTGTGGTCTTTATGTAGAGTGATCTGGCGAGGACATTTCCTTGTGGAAATCCTGATGTTGGCGTATTTAGAGCTTTCCTCTGGGGCTGCTCAAATTCCCAAGCAAAGTCTTCCTCTGTCCTGCTTGGAGGGAATCCTCCTGGTTGCTACTTCGGGAATTTGTTTTTTCCCCAGCTTGCTAACACACATCCAATTTTGTGATTTATTATTAAAATTACATTCTCTTGGGACTTCCCTGGTGGTCCAGTGGCTAAGACTCTGTGCTCTCAATGCAGGGGGCCCAGGTTCGATCCCTAGTCAGGGAATTAGATACCACATGCCAAAACTAAGAGTTCACATGCCGCAACTAAAAGATCCCTCATGCCACAACTAAGACCTGCCACAGCCCAATAAATAAATAAATATTTTTAAAAATAATAAATAAAATTACATTTTCTCACTTGAACACAATTTATGTGAAGGAACTAGGATGACTAGGAGGCAGAGGTGTCATGCACTTAAAAATTATCTCAACGGAATTTTTCTTTTCAGTGATGTCCTTAATACTTTACTGTTTGTGAGGGCCTGTTACAAAAGTAAACTCTTGGAGTTAACAGAACTGTGTATAAGGTATGGGATTATGAAGTTGAGGTCAGCTGATAGAGAAAATTGAACCAGGTGGCATTAGCACCACAATTCAGGGTTATATTTTTTTCTGTAAACTACAGCACCAAAAACTTAATTGGCTAAATCAAGTTGTCCTTCCTCATAGAGTTCACAGTCTGTAATGTTGAAAGCTATTTTGGTGAGTGTTATGTTGCAATTTACAACAAAAAGTATATATTCAGTGTTCAAACCCTGCTCCTGCCACAAATCTCCTAAAAGTCTTGGAATTTCCTAAGTAATAAGGACAACAAAGGTGTGTTTTTACGTGAATGAGGTGACTTTTGGAAAGAACCTAAGGATGGGGGCTGGTTGCTAGCTGAGTCAAAGATTTGATTAGAATGTTGGAACTTTCACTTTCCTCCCCACCCCTGAACTTCCAGCCTCAGGGGAGGGGACAGGGCTGGAGACTGAGTTCAGCCAGCAGTGTTGTAATCAGTCATACCTTTCAGGAAGCCTCCATAAAAACTCAAAAGGAGGGGTTCCAAGAGCTTCCGAGTTGGTGAACACGTGGAGATTTGGGGAGTCACACCCAAAGAGGGCAAGGAAGCTCCATGCCCTTTCTCATACCTTACCCTAGGCATCTCTTTTATCTGGCTACTTCTGAGTCATATTCTTTTATAATAAACCAGCAATCAGTTAAGTAAATGTTTCTCTGAGCTCTGTGAGCCACTCAAGCAAATTAACCCCAAACCAAGGAGGGTCGCTGGAATTGCTGATCTACAGTCAATCAGTCAGAAGCACAGGTGATAACCTGGACTTGTGATTCACGTCTGAAGTGTGTGTGTGTGTGTATGTGTGTGTGTGTGTGTGTGTGTGTTTGTAAGGAGGTGGGTGGCTGTGGAGGGCCATGTGGTCTGGTAGGACTGAGCCCATAACCTGTGGAAACTGATGCTGTTTCCAAGTATATAGTGTTAGAATTGAGTTGAACTGTAGGACACTCAGTTGGCGTCCAGAAAACTTCTTGGTGGTGGGAAACCCCCCCTCCACACATTAGAAATGGGGTGTTCAGAGGACCAAAGAGTGAGTTTCCAAAATAATTGAGATCGGTTCAAAAGTGACACTGAGATGCATGTGCACAGACACACACAAATCCTTCACTGTGTTCATGAAATTCACTTTTATTTAATAGAGTAAGAAGTTTGTCAGTGTGTGGGGGGAAGAAAAAAAAATACAAACCTCATTAAGTAGAAGTAAATAAACTCATATTGAACATTTTTGCCATTTTAGAATCAGACAACAATCTGTGACTTCAGATATTGAATAAAAATGTAGCACATGTGCTGGTAAATTTAAGAGGCCCCCTACAGATGACTTTAAAATTATAAAATTACCTAATTTTATTTCCAAGTCAAAATCTAGAATAACTTTACGAATATCACCAACTAATTCATGGCTTCTTAGGATACATCCTCAACCACATGACAGCTTCTGATAACTGGAATATTACTTTTATGTATTAGTTCAAATACCTGGGAAAGTGGATCGGTTTGGTCTAGCTAATCTTAATGAGCCTGTCCACCGAGTTCACTGGTTACCTGCCACCTTTGGATCTGCTGCCCATTACTCACATGCCCATACCTGAGCAATGAACTCTGGAGGAAGGACAACTGGAGATGGGCTGCACGTAATGGTCACTAGGCAAGAAGGAATTGTCTGAAGGAAAACTTTTACCTGGAAGGGAGATATCATCATTTCCTCCCTGGCTTTAAGATTCAATGTTTTTCCATTGCTTTTTTTTTTAAATTTTATTAGAGTATACTTGATTTACAATGTTGTATCAGTCTCTGCTGTACAACAAAGTGAATCATATATATATATATATATATCTGCTCTTTTTTAGATCCTTTTCCCATATAGGTCATTACAGAGTACTGAGTAGAGTTTCCTGTGCTATACAGTAGGTCCTTATTAGCTATCTATTTTATATATATAGTGTGTATATGTCAATCCCAATCTCCCAATTTATCCCTCCCTCCCATCCTCCCTGGTAACCATAAGATTGTTTTCTACATCTGTGACTCTCTTTCTGTTTTGTACCATGATTTTAGATTCCACATATAAGCAATATCATATAATATTTGTCTTTCTCTGACTTACTTCACTCAGTATGACAATCTCTAGGTCCATCATGTTGCAAATGTTACTATTTTTTGTCATTCTTTTTTATGCCTGAGTAATATTCCATTATATATATATGTATACACACACACACACACACACACACACACACATATCATGTCTTTTTTATCCATTCATCTGTTGACGGACATTTAGGTTGCTTCCATTTCCTGGCTATGGTAAATAGTGCTGCAATGAACATTCGGGTGCGTGTATCTTTTTCAAATTATGGTTGTCTCTGGATATATGCCTGGGAGTAGGATTGCTAGAACTTATGGTAGCTCTAAAAACAATTAATGCTGGAGAGGGTGTGGCGAAAAGGGAACCCTTGTACACTGTTGGTGGGCATGTAAGTTGGTACAGCCACTATGGAGAACAATATGGAGGTTCTTAAAAACAAACAAAACCTACGGGGCGGTGGTGGTGGTGGTGTGATGAATTGGGCGATTGGGATTGACATGTATACACTGATGTGTATAAAATTGATGACTAATTAAAACAACAACAACAACAAAAACTACTAAAAATAGAGCTTCCATTGCTTTTAGGATCGATCCTACAAAGGCTGGTGTGACTGGGCCCCTGCCTCGCCTCTTCTCTCATTACTCTCCGCTCTTTCTCTCTGCTGCAGCCATGCTGACTTTGCAGTTTCTCAAATCACCCTTGTTTCCATGTTGCCGCACAACATTTGCCTAGGCTTTTCCCTTTACCCACCTAATAATCATCCTTTAGATCTCATTTCAAATTACATTCTCAGTGTCTTTGAAGAAGTCTACAGAACAACTTACTTCTGGAAATTAGAGCTGCCAATTCAATTCCATTTTGTTATGAAACTAATTGTGTGAATCTGTTGATCGGGGTTCAGGACACACTAACCCAAAATATGACACCGTGGCATACTGAATATTTTCAGCTGAAGGAATTTGAGAAAGAGCATATGTAGAAAGGACTCTCTGACCTTCCCCTGCAGGAGATCGTAAGACCCTTATGTGAGGGGTGCCTTTTCTATACCCAGAGAAAATGTTCATCCTCATCTCCAAGACGTCAAGAGGAATTAGACTGAAAAGGCTTTGCTATTTCCCCTAATTTACCGCATTAAACTCATACCCCTTTTTGTCCTATCATATTTTCCATGACTTTCTACTCTTCTTCCAACCAAACAGAAACACTCTCAGGTTTAACCACTTCTTCAGGTCTTCCTTTTCTAATGAAGTTTCCGGTGTCACGTGAAACTTACAATAAACGAATTTGTATGCTTTTCTCTTGTCAATCTGTCTTTTGTTAGAGGGGTCTCTGTCAAGAACTTAGAAGGGTAGAGGAAACAGCTCTTTTTCTTCCCTACTTCAGTAACCAGTTAAGAGGCTGTCAAGGTAGTCAAAAAAGAGGAAGTTTCTAGGCGGTGAGAAGGGTCACACTGTGTTGAGTAGTGATTAGCAAGGAGAGAAGAGTTAGTAGCAGGGGAGTAGTACTACTCTCAGAAGTCACCTCTCTCATCTCTGAAGTCTCCTCACATTTGCTACTTAGGCAGTGAATTGTTCCCATAGTATTTTTTTCTACTCCTTATCTGAGATGCTCATTGAAGACCACATTTATAAGGTACAACTTGATCACTATATGTGGATGGCTTGGTGCATTATATTTGGAAAGTTTTTAATTATTATTGAGTAATAAGTAAGCTTTGTTGAAGCCTTGTCTTTCTTTTTTTTAGTGTTTGTAATATACTTTGATTTGATTGGATTTTTTACTGACGTATAGTTAATTAACAATGTTGTGCTAGTTTCAGGTATACAGGAGAGTGATTCATTTTTATATATACATATATTAAGATTAAGTTTTATATATATTATATAATATATATATATTCTTTTTCAGATTCTTTTCCATTATAGGTTATTACAAGATGTTGAGTATAGTTCTCTGTGCTATACAGTAGTTGCTTTTTCATGTTCTTATTAGGTTTCATCTTCCCGCATTTTACTTTTTAAGATGCATTTTTTTTTAAACGGGAAACTTTTTTCTGATGATGTTAGTCTATGGACTATCATGGGTCTCTAAATTCAGAAATATATATTAGTAAATATTCCCTTCCTCATCCCTACATTCATGGGTAATCTCCTGCTAATTATTAGCATGGTGAAGTAAATTAAGGAAGCTATTATTGGGTGTATATGTTAATAGAGTGATAATTGGGTACCAGTGGGTAAGAATTAAGTAGGAAATGTCAAGGTGAGTTCAGAGACGTTTCATTAAAGGAAAAAATAGGAAAATGCTGAGGAGCTTACAATCAATTGCTTATTTTACACCAAATGGCTTTTTAAAATTATGGTCACAAAAAGTGGATCAGCAGTAAAATGTACATTTGAGCTGATACAAATTGCCAGAAGAGAAATAAATATCGACACGTTTCACATTTGAGGTAGATTAGATAAATGTTTGATTTTTTTTTTTTTGTGGGAAAGATTAAACTTGTTTATTAATTCATGCAAACATTTTCCAACTTGGGAAGAGAGAGGGCAAAGCCAGTAGAAAAGGCCTTCTAAGAAATGAACTTGAATAAGAGGGAGATTTTAGGATTTACTCTTAACGGACTCCAGGGGGAAACAGAATAACAATTTACAGAAACATTCTCACCACATTTGAACAAAATACAATTTTATCTGTAATTTTCAAACTCATTTTCCACTTTAAAGGCGGTTAAAACTCGTATTCTTTTCCAGAGTTTAAAATGACTTCTGGTTTTTAAATATTTCCTTGTCCAGACAAGTTCCTACTTGCCTCGATAGGATCTGCGAGCTTACAGGAGAGCACACTCACTCTCAGTCCACCCCTTGCTCTATGAGATAAAAAAAAATTTAAATAAATTTTGCTTCTTTCCAAAAGAAATTGCCACTTTAATGCTGTTTTCTGTTCATCCGTCATTGCAAGAAACTCATTTACCGTGAAGCCCAAAGTCTCCTCAGCAACACGTCCTGTGAGACTACAGGAATGGAGGGTACCATCTATTTCGAACTACTTTTGTAGTTTCATCATCAATGTTCAGTGTAGAAATGTAAGCATAAAGAATTCCATAGATAGGATCAGCTTTTCCTTCATTCTTCAAAGCTTTTACCTTTAATTGTTCAACTGTATAGACATCAACTATTGTATTTAAATTTGTGGATTCTTTCAAATAACTGTCAATTTCATCATCCAGAGGATTCGTTTCTTTATTTTCTCTTATAAAATTCAATAGGATGTTAGCTTCTGGTGTATCTGGATTAGTTGTAATAATGGTTTTTGAGATTACAGTTGCTGTCATGCAGTTCTGAAACTTGTCAAAACTTATTCTTACATCTGAGGCAAATATTACTGTTTCTCGTGGCACCCAGCTCTGTGCAAGTAGAATAGATTCATTATCCCAACATATCATTGCAAAAGAAGACTCTGTCTCATCATAGAGTTTAACTTCACACCTCTGGCCTTTTCTTCGGTCTGAAGTTGTAAAGTATTTTGGCTCTCCAACCGACCTCACAGCTGCAAGGACATTAATAATTCTCCCATCAAGACTGTGTCCGTTTGCAACGATGTCACCCAATGAATAATAATCACAAGACTCTTTAACAGGTAAGTATATCAAAGAAAGTAGCTTCGCATCCACTTCATAACTGGAACAAACTTTTACCATTGAGTGATTCTCACTGAGCAATAGTTTATAATCGCTAGGAGTTGCAGGGCTGAACTTTTCTTCTCTTTCTAATTCCTTTCTTTGGATCAGGGGATTTTCAATTATCACACACTTGCCAACACGAAAGCCATCAGAAAGTGATCTGATGTAATCTTCCTTGCCCCACGATGTTGCATTTACAAAATGGGTTGTTGAATCACGAATGGTGAAACTGAAAGTGTACCTTTCTGATCCAATATTTTTTCTGTCTGGAAAGCCTTTGACATCTGTTTTTCCAATAACTATGCCGATTATTTTTAAATATTTAGTTAAAATATAGTACAAGGGCTTTCCTGGTGGCACAGTGGTCAAGAATCCGCCCGCCAATGCAGTGGACACGGGCTCGATCCCCGGTCCGGGAAGATCCCACATGCCGCAGAGCAACCAAGTCCGTGCACCGCAACTACTGAGCCTGCGCTCTAGAGCCTGCGAGCCACAACTTCTGAAGCCCATGTGCCTAGAGCCCGTGCTCAGATTAGCCATATTTGGATGCAGGTCTGAAAGTGCAGTAAAGTTCTTTGATGCAATGGAGTTAGCCATTCTTTTACCTCAGGCGTCCGCGCCAGCTTCTCCCGGGAGCGCTCGCTTAGCCGCTCCTCGCACCTGGACAGCGGTCCACCACACACAGGCCCCACCTGGCCGCTTCTCCACAGCGCGTTCAGCCCACAACCCCAAATGTTTGATTTTTGAACATTCATTTCAAACAACAAAATTGAAATAACCTAAAATTTTCATGAAAGCTGTGCTGACATTCTACATCAGTTATGCCTTCATTTTGAAAATGGTCAAGATGGGAAGGGGAGGTAGGAAGATGGGATTCCACGTAAAATTCATCCAAAATATTTTTCTAAGAGGATTTGAACAACACACTTAGGATTTCAGGGATGCCCATTCTGCATATAACGTATCTATCTGCAAACGTGTTACGGCAAGCATCACTTGGCTGACACACCTGCCCACTGTCCTACCTACAGTGAGCTGTCTGAGATGTCGTGGGAGTTGCCTCTAACCAGGACCTGGTACCCAATGCCCTGACAACGCTGCCTTTTCAAAGCTTGAACTGCGACTCTTCACTTGGCTCCACAGGCCCAGGGCAACTTGAACACCTGGCAAGACAGTAAGTTGGCAGATTCCTGCCTCTGAAAGATATGCAATTTTCAAGTGAGAGTTGCATTTCTCAGTTTTACTTTTCTGTTTAGGGATAAGTTTGCTAATTTGTTCACTTATTCATTCACACATTTACATTTATCGACCAATATTTGTACAATTACGTTTTGTTTCCTCACTTGAATAAATAATTTTTTTCTCCGTGATGACTAAGGAACAAGCTGGTAAATGGTTGTTTGCTCTACAGTCATTTTGCCACAAGGTGGTGGTATAACTCTTTGAAGTTAAAAAAAAAACTTGCAAAAAGTGTAATTTCAAGATTTATAAAAACAAATAAAACTCATGAGAATGGCTTATTTTTGTTTCATAGTTTAATTTCTCTACAGCTTTAATAACTGTAGAAATTAGATTTCTATTGCAAATGAATTTTTCTTAAATGATATATAAATTATAAGAATTGAAATCACTCTGATAATGATAATGATATGCAGTTATCACAGCTAACATTATCTAAGGCCTTATTTTGTGCCAGGCACTGTGCGAGGTGTTTTATGTACAGTGAGTCAGTGCTCGCTGTCCTATCATTACTTAAATACAATCACTGCTACCCTCTTTGCAGATAAGAAGACCAACACTTATATTAACAGGGATTCTTATTTATCTGGTCTTTTAATACTGTGTCTTATGTTAGGTTTTATAGTTGAATTAGAGCTATGTTTCCTGAGTTAGCAGGACAGTAATCTCCAGGGGGTACATTTTTCCATAAATAATTTTTGCAGAGTCCTAACCTGAAGATTCTAATTCCGAGTGTCTGGAATAGGGACCTAGTAAACTGTACTTTGAACAAATGTCCCTTATGATTCTTACTGTTAAACAAGTTTAAAAACTATTGATTGATAGTTGTCTTTGAGTTTCACTGCTCTGCTTAAAAGATGCTTAAAATCACCTATTCCCAGCACTGCATCCTTTACCTCAAGATTTTAAAATCAAGATTATAAAATTACAATAATGTTTCATTCAGGCTCTTCAATACTATTTTCACCCTAATTTTGAGGATTTGGGCAAGTGATGTATTATAAAGAGGTGAATGTTTTCGTATTTTATTGTAAAAAAAAAGTGATATGTAAAGAAAGTATTTTGTGCTCTGTTACAGAAATATCCCAGTGAAATTCATACTACACAATGTAGTAAAAACAGATATAAAATGCTTTATCAGTTTAAAAGTACTGAAAATTCTAATTTGTATTTTAGGGATGCATATAAACTATTAACAATTCAAATATGATATGGCAATATTGAGTTAGTAAAATCTCTTATAACATAACTGATCCCAACTTTTTTAAAAGCATGTAATATTTTGCCTCACCAGCTTTACACTGCTGAAGTTTAAAAATGAACAAAGTACTGAAATCCAGTGACAACAGCTAGCAGAACATTTTCCTTTAAATCTAAAGTATTTATAGTGCTCTGTGTATTTAGATCTCTCTTCTCCTAGATATTAGGTATCCATATTAGGTATGAGTATTTTCATTTTTGCATTTTTTCAGAACAATTTAATTGTTTGCTCTACAGTCATTTTACCACAATGTGGTGGTATAAGCTTCTGTCTTAGATTCCTTGACACTCCCAAAACCTTCTAACTGGATTAAAATTGCTTAGAGAAAAATATCCCATTACCTTTGTAACTATTTTAACAAACTTTAAGAGGTTTAATTAATTATTATGTGTTGCCAATGCACCTATAATTTATACCAATTTGACAAGTGATATTTTCTTAAAATGATAAAGAAAACCTAATGTTTTAAAACTCTTGTGTGCTATACCAAGAGATGACACTAATCACCAGAAAAACTTCATCTAATTCTGGAACTAGCCAACATTAATGGAGATACTAAAATGGGAGTAGTAGGATGAGGTCTCTGAATGTTTTTCCTTGCCTTGAACTTTACTTTTAGAACTTGGTAGTTTATCTATTTCATGTTTATTCTAAAAGTGGATTTTTCAAAATTAATTTTTTCATTTTTCTTGTATTACTGGTAGCAGCCTTAATCCTAAGTGCCCCGTACTGAAACATTTATATAAGTTACTGTGGTAGATATTTGAGTGTACCTTTCAGATGTGGTCTGCAGACAGCCTCTAGCTATCAGCTCCTTCTGTCTCAGCTGCAGAGAACCACCTATGTGGAGGTTAGGCCCTTCCCAGGGCAGCCCACTTCTACTGACTGAGCAAAGTGGCAGTATAAAGACCTGGCCATTTGGGCTCTATGCAGAATTTTTTTTATTGAGATATAAATGACATATAACATTGTATTAGATTTAGTCATACAGTATAATTATCTGATACATGTTTATATTGTGAAATGATTACCATGAGTTTAGTTAACATCCATTACAGCACATAATAACAATTTTTTTCCTTGTGACGAGAACTTTTAAGATCTACTCTCTTAGCAACTTTTAAATATACAACACTGTATTGTTAACTGTAGTCACCATGCTGTATATTACATTCCCAGGACTTATTTATCTTACAACTGGAAGTTTGTACCTTTGCACCACCTTGACTCATTTCTCCCATTTTCCCACACACCCCCCTACCCCACACACACACCTGCTTCTGGTAATCACAAATCTGTTCTCTGTATCCATGAGTTTGTTTTTTTAAATTTTAACTTAGTTTTTAAGATTCCACATATAAGTGACATTATAAGTATTTGTCTTTCTCTGACCGTCTTATTTCACTTACCCTCCATATCCATCCATGTTGCCACAGATGGCAGGATTTCCTTCATTTTTATGGCTGAATAATATCTCGTTGTGTATATACACTATATTTTCTTTATCCATTCATTCATCCATGGACACTTAGTTTGTTTCCATGTCTTGGCTATTGGAAATAATGCTGCAATCTATATGGGGATGCAGGTATCTTTTGGAGACAGTGATTCTGTTTCTGTTAGATAAGTACCCAGAAATGGAATTGCTAGACCATATGGCAGTTCTAATTTTTATTTTTTGAGGAGCCTCCATACTGTTTTCCACAGTGGCTGCACCAATTTACATTCCCACCAACAGTGTACAAGGTTTCCCTTTGCTCTACATCCTTGCCAACACTTGTTATTTCTTGTCTTTTTGATAATAGCCATTCTAACATGCATGAAGCGATACCTAATTATGGTTTTGATTTGCATTTCCCTGATGATTAGTGATGTTGAGCATCTTTTCATGTGCCTGTTGGCTTTCCGTATGTCTTCTTTGGAAAAATCTCTATTCAGATATTCTACCCATTTTTAAACTAGATTGTTTCTTGCTTCTTTTTTCTGCTGAGTTGTATGAGTTTAAATACTTTTTAGATATTTACCCCTTATCGGATACATAATTTGCAAATATTTTCTCCCATTCCATAGGTTGCCTTTTCATTTTGTTGATGGTTTCCTTTGCTGTGCAGAAGTCTTTTAGTTTGATATAGTCCTACTTGTTTATTTTTGCTTTTTTGCCTTTCTGTTTAGTGTCAAATCCAAAAAGTCATTGCCACAACTGATGTCAAGGAGCTTACCTCCTATGTTTTCTTCTAGGAGTTTTAAGGTTTCAGGTCTTCTGTTCAAGTCTTTAATCTATTTTGGGTTAATTTTTGTGTATGGTGTAAGATAGGGCTTTATTCTCTTGCATGTGGCTGTCTAGTTTTACCAACACAATTTATTGAAGAGATTATCCATTCTCCATTGTATATTCTTGTCTCCTTTGTTGTAAAATAATTGACCATACATAGGAGAGGTTACTTTTGGGCTTTTGATTCTGTTCCATTGACCTATGTTTCCATTTTTGTGCCAGTACCATACTGTTTCAATTACTGTAGCTTTGTAATACGGTTTGAAAACAAGAAGCATGTTGCCTCCAGCTTTGTTCTTCTTTCTTAAGATTGCTTTGGCTATTCCAGGTCTTTTGTGGTTTTATATAAATTTTAGGATTATTTATTCTAGTTCTGTGAAAAATGCCATTGGTATTTTGATAGGAATTGCATTGAATCTGTAGATTGATTTGGATAGTATGGACATTTTAATATCAATTCTTCCAATCCATGAACCTGGAATATTTTTCCATTTGTTTGTGTCTTCTATCTCTTTCATCAGTGTTTTATAGGTTTCAGTGTACAGATCTTTCACCTCATTGGTTAAGTTTATTCCTAGCTATTTTATTCATTTTGATGTAATTGTCAATGGATTGTTTTCTTAATTTCTCTTCATAATAACTTGTTATTAGCATATAAAAATGCAACTGATTTTTATGTATTGATTTGGTATCCTGCAACTTACTGAATTCATTGATTAGTTCTAACTTTTTTTGGTGGAATCTTTAAGGTTTTCTATATATAATGTCATGTCATCTGCAAATAGAACCAGTTTTACTTCTTCATTCCTTCCTTCCAAGCTTATACTGAATAAATGTGACAAGAGTGGGCATCCTTGTCTTATTCCTGATCTTAGAGAAAAAACTTTATGTTTTTCGCTGTTGAATATGATATTAGCTGCAGGCTTGTCACATATGGCCTTCACTACGTTAACGTATGTTCCCTCTATACCCACCTTTTTGAGAGTTTTTTCATAAATAAATGTTGAATTTTGTCAAATACTTTTTCTGCATCTATTAAAATGATCATATGATTCTTATCCTTCATTTTGTTAATGTGGTTTATAACATTAATTTGCAGATAGTGAACCATCCTTGAATCCCTGGAATAAATCCCACTTGATCATGGTGTATGGTCTTTTTAATGTATTGTTGACTTAGTTTGCTAATATTTTGTTCAGAATTTTTGCATCCATCTTCATCAGGGATATTGGCCTGTAAATTTCTTTCCTTGTAGTGTCCTTGTCTGGTTTTGGTATCAGGGTAATGGTGGTATCATAGAATGAGTTTGGAAGTGTTGCCTCCTGTTCTCTTTTTTGGAAGAGTTTGAAAAAGATTGGTATTCATTTTTCTTTAAATGTTTGGTAGAATTCACCAGTGAAGCCACCTGGGTGAGGACTTCTGTTTATTGGTAGGTTTGATTATTATTATTATTTTTTAATGTTGTGGCTGACTTGGTTTTTTCCCCTACCTGTTTTTTGGGTTTTTTTTGTTTTAATTTATTTATTTTTTATTTTTGGCTGTGTTGGGTCTTCATTTCTGTGCGAGGGCTTTCTCCAGTTGTGGCAAGCAGGGGCCACTCTTCATCGCGGTGCACGGGCCTTTCACTGTCGCGGCCTCTCTTGTTGCGGGGCACAGGCTCCAGACGCGCAGGCTCAGTAGTTGTGGCTCACGGGCTTAGTTGCTCCGCGGCATGTGGGATCTTCCCAGACCAGGGCTCGAACCCGTGTCCCCTGCATTGGCAGGCAGATTCTCAACCACTGCGCCACCAGGGAAGCCCAGGTTTGATTATTGATTCAATCTCCTTACTAATAATTGGTCTGTTCAGATTTTCTGTTAATTCATGATTCAGTCTTGGCACGTTCTATGTTTCTAGGAATTTATCCATTTCTTGTAGATAGTCCAATTTGTTAGCATATAATTTTCATAGTAGTCTCTTATGATCCTTTGTATTTCTGAGGTATCAATTGTAACATCTCCTCTTTCATTTCTGATTTTACTTATTTGAGTCCTCTCTCTTCTTTTCTTAATGAGTCTGGCTAATGATCTATTTTGTTTATCTTATCAAAGAACCAGCTCTCAGTTTCACTGATCTTTTCTGTTGTCTTTTTAGTCTCGATTTCATTTATTTCTACTCTGACCTTCATTACTTTCTTCCTTCTACTAACTTTTGTCTTAGTTTCTCCTTTTTCTAGTTCCTTGAGATACAAAGTTAGGTTGTTTGATATTTTTTTTTTCTTCATGTAGGGGTTTATCCTTATGAATTTCCCTCTTAAAACTGCTACTACTGTATCCAATAAGTTTTGGTATATTGTATTTCCATTTTCATTTGTCTCAAGAGTTTTTAAAATTTCTTTTCAACACACTGGTTGTTCAGTAGCATGATATTTAATCTCCACATATTTGTGAATTTTCCAGTTTTCTTCTTGTAATTGATTACTAGTTTCACACCACTGTTGTTGGAAAAGATACTTGATATGATTTCAATCGTCTTAAATTTAAGATGTGTTTTATGGTCCAATACATGATCTATACTGGAGAATGTTCCATATGTAAATGAGAAGTATGTATATTCTATTGCTTTTGAATGGAATGTTGTGTAAATGTATGTTAAGTCCATCTGGTCCAACATATTATTTAAGTCTAATGTTTCCTTGTTGATTTTCTGTTTGATATTCTATATCTATCCATTGACGAAAGTGGGGTGTTGAAGTCCCTTACTATTACTGTTATTGCTGTCTTTTTTTCCCTTTTGTGTCATTAATATTATATATTTAGGTGCTCCTTTTTGGGGTGCATAAATATTTACAAATGTTACATTCTCTTGTTGGATTGACTGCTTTATAATTATATAATGACCTTCTTTGTCTCTTATTACAATCTTTGTCTTAAAGTCTATCTTGTATTATATATTACCTCAGCTTTCTTTTGGTTTCCATTTGCATGGAATGCCTTTTTCCATCCCTTCACTTTCAGTCTGTGTGTGTCCTTAAAACTGAAGTGACTCTCTCACTTAAGGCAGAATATATAAATTGGGTCCTGTCCATAGACCTTTTATAACTCCCAATGAGGTCCATTTATCGTGGAATAATATATTTAATGATATAAATGCAATTCACCATTAGCATTACAATGAAGAATAAGAAATATCAAAACAATTCCTATATTTATTTGGCTATTGTTATTCAAGGAAGTGATTTTTTAAAAAGAAAAGTCTGATCAAATAACTTATTGTTAAACTCTAGAAGGAAACAAGTGAAGAAATCACTTCTCCATTCACGTTCTCTCCTTTGCTCACTGTGCTCCGGCCACACTGCCTTTCTTGCAAGCTTTCTAACACGCTGGAGACACTATCCTTGAACCTTTGTTCTGGAGGTTTCTTCTGTGGGTCTAGATGTGGTCAATCCAGGTTGCATCACAGCCCCTGAATGAATTTTGTAAGAATTTCTATCCCTCTCACTGTCTTTGTATCTCTCTTTTATCTTCTAATTTATTTTTATAATGGGGTATAGCTGATTTTCAATGCTGTGTTTCTTCCTCTTGTACATCCACTTGATTCACTTACAGAGAGACATTAATCAGTTCCTATTCAGATTCTTACCAGTCTTCTATATTCTCTTCCGGTGACGAGAGTGTGCTGACTAAAGTGCTTTGAGCTGTAGAGTAGGTCTTGTCAATTACCTATTTGGTCTATGGAATGGTATCTATGCTAATTTCAACCTCCTGTTTTATGCCTCACACCACCCCAGCTTTCCCCTTTAGCAGCCATAAGTGTGTTTTCTAAATGTGTGACGCTGTTTCTGTTTTGTCATTTAGTTCATGTGTAGCCATTTTTAGATTTCACCTATAAGTGAAATCTTATGATAAGTCTCTTTTACTGTCTGACTTATGTCACTGAGAATGATCATACCTAAGTCTACCCGAGTTGCTGCAACTGGCCTTCTTTCATTCATGTCATGGCTGAGTAATATTCCATTTTACCTAAGTACCAAATTTTCTTAATCCATTTTTTCCTTCCAAGGTCATTTACATTGTATGCCAGTCGAGGCTCTTGTAAACAGAGCAGCCCTTAACTTTGGGGTGCCTGTGTCTTGTTGATTTGTAGTTTTCCCAATTTATACGCCCATGAGTGGAAGTGCCCTATGCTCTCTAGCTGTGTTTTTTAGATATTTTGGGAAACACCATACACTTCTCCAGAGTGGCCATTGGCAATTTCAATCC
The DNA here is from genome assembly GCF_028564815.1 of Eubalaena glacialis. Taxonomy (NCBI): domain Eukaryota; kingdom Metazoa; phylum Chordata; class Mammalia; order Artiodactyla; family Balaenidae; genus Eubalaena; species Eubalaena glacialis. The sequence goes on from NC_083717.1 coordinate 85,696,710, forward strand.
CGCCCATCAGCGTAACAAGGCACCCACTTCTCCCTGGCCTGTCCTGCATTTCTGGTTTTTACGCTTTTTTAGGATGGCCCTTTTGACTGCGGGGAAGTGAGACTTCTTTGTAGTGTTGATTTGCATTTCCCGCTTGCTTGGTTGGCCAAAAAGGGCCTATGCGTTTTTTCCTGAATATATTCAGGAAAAAACGCATAGGCCCTTTTTGGCCAAGTGCATCATTGTCGACGTTTGGCCGCTTTTCATGTGCTTTAAAGGCGAGTCGAATCTACCTCCTGAAATCTGTTTCCTGCAATTCTGCCTTACTTTCAAATCCTCTTCGTTGCCTTCCCTCAATATATTTTTGGACGAGAGTTATCATTTATAAGTCGGCAGGTTTGTGAATTGCAGGTCCCCTGAGCTACATTTTTCAACTCGCTTCTTTGGGAGCTGGCCGCAAAACCGCAGGATTGCTTCAGGCCCTTATCTGGTTCCGGGGGGCAGGCTGAGCCTGTGGTTAATTCTTCTTCCTGATGGGAAATTAGAGTGACCTGTGCCTGTCCCAACACCTAGAGCTAGTCTCTCATTGTTTCCCCCTCTTCCCATTCATCCTCAGGACAAATTGCAACCTGTACGAAAGAGGAGGTTAAAGGTGCTGATTCTCCAAGTGGTGAGATTGTTACTAAAGCGGCTGGAATGGCGAACCCGAGCACCAGGAGATGAGAAATGAGGTGCGTTTTAGAAACCTTTCCCGATCACACGGTGTACCATCCTCTGGGTTTCCCATGCATGTTTTCGCTGTAGGAAGATTCCCTTGAACCTGGAGATTTGGGACCCATGGAATGGGTACCACATAGTACTACTTTAAAGGGTCTGCATTTGCTCACCCAACCTCACCAATCCTCTCAGCCCCAAGAGTGTCCACCCTTATGTCACATCCAGCTGTGGGTCTACATATTGTCAGTCCAGGTTGCATCACAGCCCCTGAACGAATTTTGTAAGAATTTCTCTCTCTTTCACTATCTTTGTTTTTTTTTTGTAATTTATTTTTATAAAGGAGTTTAGCTGATTTTCACTACTGTGTTTATGCCGCTTTACGCCCACTTGATTCACTTACAGGGAGATATCAATACATAGGTTTTAAGATTCTTACTTGTCAGATATATTCTTGTGCGGCAAATATGGGGTGTTGAGTCTAGTTCACTGAGCAAGGAGTAGGTCTTGTCTGTTACATATTTGGTTTATGGAACGGTATCTGTGCTAATTTCAAACCCTTGTTTTATGCATCACCCCACCTGACCTTTCCCGTTAAGCAGCCATAGTGTGTTTTCTAAACGTGTGACTCTGTTCTGTTTTGTAATTCAGTTCATGTGTAGCGATTTTTACATTGCCTCTATAAGTGATATCTTATGATAAGTGTCTTTTTCTGTGTGACTTATTTCACTTAGCGTCATCGTACCTAAATCCACTCATCATGCTGCTACTAGCCTTATGACATTGATTTCATGGCTGAGTGATATTCCATTGTACATAAGTACCACAACTTCTTTATCAATTTTTCTCTTTCCTGGGATATTTAAGGTGTACCAAAATGGAGGTTCTTGTAAACAGAGCAGCCCTAAACTTTGGGGTGCCTGTGTCTTGTTGATTTGTAGTTTTCCCAATTTATATGCCCGTGAGTGGTAGTGTCCTATGCTCTCTAGCTGTGTTTTTTAGATGTTTTGGGAAACACCATACACTTCTCCAGAGTGGCCGTTGGCAATTTACATCCCGCCCATCAGCGTAACAAGGTTCCCATTTCTCCCTGGCCTGTCCTGCCTTTCTGGTTTTTACACTTTTTTAGGATGGCCCTTTTGACCGATGGGAAGTGAGAATTCTTAGTAGTGCTGATTTGCATTTCCCACTTCTGCAGCATGTGGGATGTTCCCGGACCAGGGATCGAACCTGTGTCCCCTGCATTGGCAGGCGGATTCTTAACCACAGTGCCACCAGGCAAGCCCCCGTGTAAATTATTACAGAATGTTCAGTAGACCTCTTTATATGGTTGGTCTTTTTGACACATTTGTTTAATATGTATTTGTATACGTATGGTAACCCTAATCTTAATGTATCCATTCCTCCCACCTTTCCTTTTAGATAACCGTGGTTTGTTTTCTAAGTCTGTGAGAGTCTTTCTCTGTGGAAATATGTTCATATGTGTCAGTTGTTAGGTAACACCTAGAAGTGATATCACAGGATATTTGTCATCTGCTTTCCGACTTACCTCATGTTCTGTGATTATCTCTAGGCTCATCTATGGTGCTGCAAACAGCAGTGTTTCATTCTTTTCCATGGCGAATATTCCACTGTGTCCATGGACCACTTCTTCTTTTTACATTCACCTGTGGATGGGTATTTTGGTTACTTCTAAGTCTTGGCTATGCTAAATGTTGATGCAGTGCAAGGTTGCCAGCCTGTGTCTTTTGGATTCTGGTCTTCTCAGGGGTTCGGCCCAGCAGTGGGCCTACTACATCATATGGTAGTTCAATTTTTACCTTTCAACGCACCTCCATTCTCTTCTCACTACTGGCTGTTACCAGTTTATATCCACCAGCAACTAGAGGGTATAGAGATCTCTAAAACCCCTTCAGCATTTATTGTTTGTAGAATTTTTACTGATGGCATTTTGAGTGTTGGGTGCTGATACCTTTTTGTAGTTTCGATTTGTATGCCTCTAATAATTCCCGATGTTGAGCTTTTATCTACGTCCATTTTCTTTTTTTTTTCTTTTATGTGAAACACAGAAACTTACTTCTTCAAATTGTTTCCTTGAAAAATGTGCCATGTTCTGAATTCCTGTGGCCATTACCTGCACCAGGACATTTTTTGAGGGCAGGTGTCATTTACAGCCCAGTAGTAATTGTGAATATTACATGACAATTAGCTCTGGATTTAAAGCTGCTGTTGCAGGAAACGGCCACAAGGAGGCAGCATTTCTATATTCCCAACTCTGGTTACTAGAGCAACATAGCCTTCCTGGAAGTCCTGTTTGTAGGTTGTAAAGTAGAGTGGAATGTGCCAGGACAAACCCCCAAAAACTATGTCTACTTATTTGTTGTTGGTATTCTTAGTTTAATTTTGATTTTTCTCAGAGCAAATTTGATTGCAATGTTGTGTTTATTCTAGGTGTACAGAATCTCTTTCATTGATACATATATCTTTTCATGTTTGGATCCTGTCCCATATAGGTTATCACAGAATGTTGTGTAGACCTCTCTCGGTATTAGGTATGTCTTTCATGATTATATATTTTATAAGTATTAGCATATGTCTGTTGAACCCAATATCCTCCGTTATACATCCCTCACACCTTTCCATTTGGTTAACCACAAGCTTGTTTTCTGAACACGTGAGTGTCCTTCTCTGTGGAAATAGGTTGATTCCTATCAATTTTTAGATAACACCTATACGTGATATCATAGGATATGTGTCTCTCGCTTTCTGACTTACTTCAAGATGTGTGATTATCTGTAGACTCATCTATGGTGCTGCAAATGGCCTTGTTTCATTATTTTCTGTGTCTAATATTGCATTGTGTACAAGGACCAATTTTTCATCCATTCATCTGATGATGGACATTTTTGTTGCTTCCATGTCTTGGCTATTGTAAATACTGCTGCAATACACGATTTTCCATCCAGTGTCCTTTTGATTCTGGCTTTCACAGGTGACAGGCCCAATAGTGGGCTTTCCGGATCATATGGTGATTCAATTTTTACCTTTAAACGCACTGCCATTCTGTTCCTATTATTGGCTGTTACCAGTTTGCATCCCCCTTAGACCGAGAGGTTATACTATTCTCCACAACTTCTTCAACATGTATTGTTTGTTGACTTTTTGCTGATGGTCATTCTGCCTGGTGTGAGGTGATACCTTTGTGTAGATTGGATTTGCATGCGTCTAATAATTCCTTATACTGAGCTTTAGGCATGTCTTTTTTTTCTTTTCCTTTTTTTTAAAGAGTGAGTACAACTTCCCTCTTCATATTGCCTTCTTCAAAAATTTGTCATGTGTTGAATTTCCTTGCCTATTCCCTACCCCAGGGCATTTTTTGAAGGCAGGTGTCATTTACAGCCCTGCAGTCCTTGTGACTATTAAGCAACCATTAGCACTGGGTTTAAAGCTGCTGTTGTGGGAAACAGGCACAAGGGGGCAGCATTATGACTTTCTCACCTCTTGTTACTAGGGTAACAGAGTCTTCCTGGAGGTAGTGTTCCGAGGTTGTAAATTAGAGGGGAATGTGCTGGGACAAGCCCCCAGAAGGTTATGTCTCCTTAGTAATGTTTGTTTGTTAAATTTAATTTATATTTCTTATCGGAGTAATTTTGATTAGAGTGTTGTGATTGTCTGGCTGTACAGAATCTGCTCAATGATTCATCCATATGTCTGTTCATCTTCGGATCCTGTTACTATGTATGTTATACAGAATGTTGAGTAGACCTCCCTTGGTATTTGGTAGGTGTTTTGTCATTATATATTTTATATGTATTGGTGATTATATAATTCATATTGTTTATATATTATATGTTTATATATATTTAACATACAATAGTAGATGTATGTTAGCCCCATAATCCTAATTTATCCATGCTCCCACCTTTCATTTTGGTTAATAATTAGTTTGTTGTATAAGTGTGTGTTGTCTTTTTGTGTGGAAATATGTTCATTGGTAGCAGTCTTAGGATAACATGTATAAATGATATCATAGGATATTTGTCATTCCCTTTTGACTTACTTAACCTAATATAATTATTTCTAGGCTCATCTGTATTCCTTAAAATGGCATTGTACATTTTTTTACCGAGGCTACTATTCCATTCTGTCCATATACCACTTTTTCTTTGTCCTTTCATTTGTTTTTGGACCCTTTTTTTGCTTCCATATCTTGGCTATTTCAATATTGCTGCCGTGCACATTTGCCTGCCTCTGTCTTTCCGATTCTGGTGGTCTTAGGTTATAGGCCCAAAAGGTACCCTGCCGCATCATATGGTAGCTCAATTTTTACCTTTTAATGTAGCTCCATTCAGTTTTCGCTAGTGCTGTTACCAATTACATCCCACCAGCAGCTAGATGGTACACAGTTCTTTAAATCCCCTTCAGCATGTATAGTCTGTAGACTTTCTGCTGATGGTCATTTGACTGGTGTGAGCTGAAACCTTTTTGGAGGTTGGATTTGCATGTGGCTAATAATTCCTTATACTGAGCTTTAGGCATGTTATCCCCATAGTCCTAATTTATCCATCCTCCCACCTTTCATTTTGGTGAACCATTCGTTTGTTTTATAAGTCTGTGAGTGTCTTTTTCTGTGGAAATATGTTCATTGGTAGAAATCTTAGGATAACATGTATAAATGATATCATAGGATATTTGTTATTCCCTTTTGAATAACTTAACCTAATATGATTATTTCTAGGCTCATCTGTAGTCCTGAAAACGGCACTGTTCATTTTTTTCTGAGGCTACTATTCCATTTGGTACGTATACCACTTCTTCTTTGTCCATTTATCTGATGATGGACATTTTGTGTGTATCCATGTCTTAGCTATTGTTAATACTGCTGCAATACACGATTTTCCATCCCGTGTCTTTTTGATTCTGGGTTTCACAGGTGACAGGCCCAATAGTGGGCCTTCCGGATCATATGGTGACTCAATTTTTACCTTTAAACGCACTGCCATTCTGTTCCTATTATTGGCTGTTACCAGTTTACATCCCACTTAGACCGAGAGGTTACACTATTCTCCACAACTTCTTCAACATCTATCGTTTGTTGACTTTTTGCTGATGGTCATTGTGACTGGTGTTAGGTGATACCTTTGTGTAGATTGGATTTGCATGCGTCTAATAATTCCTGATGTTTTGCATTTCTCAGTGTCCTTTTCATTTTTTTTAAAATTGAGCTAAACTTACAACTTCAAATTGCCTTCTTGAAAAATTTACCGCGTTTGGATTTTTATGGCCATTCCCTACCCCAGGACGTTTTTTGAGGGCCTGAGTCATTTACAGCCCTGCCGTCCTTGTGAATATTAGTGACCATTAGCAGTAGATTTAAAGCTGCTCTTTGAGGAAACGGCCTTAGGGTGGCAGCATTTCTAAGTTGCCAACTCTGCTTGCTAGGGAAACAGAACCTTGCTGCAAGTTGTGCTTTGAGGTTGCAGATTAGAGTGGAATGTGCCAGGACAAACCCCCATAAGTTTTAGCCTCCTTAATTCTTGTTTGTGTCTTTAAGTTGTAGTTTTTATCAGAGCAAATTTGATTGAAAAATGTCTTTTGTTCTAGGTGTACAGAACCTTGTTCATTTACACATATACATATATCTATTGATCTTTGGGTCCTTTTCCATGTCGGTTATTACAGAGTGTTGAGTAGACCACTCTTGGTATTCCATAGGTCTTTGGGGATTATATTTTTTATATGTATTAGTATATGTGTGTTAACCCCAATATCCTAATTTATCCATTCCTCACACCATTTCTTTGGCTTAACCATAAGTTTGTCTTCTCATTCTGAGATTGTCTTTCTCTATGGAAATATGTTCATTTTTATGAATTTTCAGATAACATAAGGGATATCATAGGACATTTGTCTTTCGCATTCTGACTTCACGTTGTGTGATTATCTCTAGGCTCATCTGTGGTGCGGCATATGCCATTCTTTTATTTTTTTTCGTGACTGATATTCCATTCTGTCCATATACCACTTCTTCTCTGTCCATTCATCTGTTTATGGACCTTCTTTTGGCTTCCATGTCGTGGCTATTTCAATATTGCTGCAGTGCACATTTGCCTGCCTCTGTCTTTCCGATTCTGGTGGTCTTAGGTTATAGGCCCAAAAGGTGCCCTGCCGCATCATATGGTAGCTCAATTTTTACCTTGTAAAGCAGCTCCATTCAGTTTTCGTTAGTGCTGTCACCAATTACATCCCACCAGCAGCTAGAAGGTACACAGTTCTCTAAAACCCCTTCAGCATTTCTAGTTTGTAGACTGTTTGCTGATGGTCATTTGACTGGTGTGAGCGGAAACGTTTTTGGAGGTTGGATTTGTATGTGGCTAATAATTCCTTGTACTGAGCTTTAGGCATGTCCATTTTCTTCTTTTCCTTTTTTTTTAAAGTGTGAGTACAACTTCCCTCTTCATGTTGACTTCTTGAAAGATTTGTCATGTGTTGAATTTTCTTGCCTATTCCAAACCCCAGGGCATTTTTTGAGGGCAGATGCCATTTACCGCCCTGAGTCCTTGTGACTATTAAGCAACCATTAGCACTGGGATTAAAGCTGCTGTTGTGGGAAACACCTACTAGGCGGCAGCATCATTACGTTCTCAACTCTTGTTATTAGGGCACCAGAGTCTTCCTGGACGTAGTGTTCCGAGGCTGTAAATTAGAGGGGAATGTGCTGGGACAAGCCCCCAGAAGTTTATGTCTCCTTACTTATGTTTGTTTTTTAATTTAATTTCTCTTTCTTATCGGAGTAAATTCGATTAGAGTGTTGTGATTGTCTGGCTGTACAGAATCTGCTCAATGATTCATACATATGTCTGTTCATGTTCGGATTCTGTTACCATGTAATTTTTTACAGAATGTTGAGTAGACCTCCCTTGGTATTTGGCAGGTGTTTCGTGATTATATATTTTATATGTATTGGGGATTATATAATTCATAGAGTTTATATGTTATATGTTTATATACATTTAACATACATTAGTATATGTATGTTAGCCCCATAATCCTAATTTATCCATCCTCCCACCTTTCATTTTGGTTAACCATTAGTTTGTTTTATAAGTCTGTGAGTGTCTTTTTCTGTGGAAATATGTTCATTGGTAGAAGTCTTAGGATAACATGTATAAATGATATCATAGGATATTTGTCATTCCCTTTTGACTTACTTAACCTGATATGATTATTTCTAGGCTCATCTGTAGTCCTGAAAACGGCATTTTTCATTTTTTTCCCGAGGCTACTATTCCATTTAGTCCGTATACCACTTCTTCTTTGTCCATTCATCTGTTTATGGACCTTTTTTTTGCTTCCACATCTTGGCTATTTCAGTAATGCTGCAGTGCACATTTGCCTGCCTCTGTCTTTCCGATTCTGGTGGTCTTAGGTTACAGGCCCAAAAGGTGCCCTGCCGCGTCATATGGTAGCTCAATTTTTACCTTTTAAAGCAGCTCCATTCAGTTTTCGTTAGTGCTCTTACCACTTTACATCCCACCAGCAGCTACAAGGTACACAGTTCTCTAAAATCCCTTCAGCATTTACAGTTTGTAGACTTTATGCTGATGGTCATTTGACTGGTGTGAGCGGAAACCTTTTTGGAGGTTGGATTTGCATGTGACTAATAATTCCTTATACTGAGCTTTAGGCATGTCCTTTTTATTCTTTTCCTTTTTTTTTTAAAGAGTGAGTACATTTTCCCTCTTCATATTGACTTCCTCAAAAACTTGTCATGTGTTGAATTTTCTTGCCTATTCCCTACCCCAGAGCATTTTTTGAGGGCAGGTGTCATTTACAGCTCTGCAGTCCTTGTGACTATTAAGCAACCATTAGCACTGGGTTTAAAGCTGCTGTTGTGGGAAACAGCCACAAGGCGGCAGCATTATTACGTTCTCACCTCTTGTTACTAGGGCAACAGAATCTTCCTGGAGGTAGTGTTCCGAGGTTGTAAATTAGAGGGGAATGTGCTGGGATAAGCCCCCAGAAGTTTATGTCTCCTTACTTATGTTTGTGTTTTAAATTTAATTTCTCTTTCTTATCGGAGTAAATTCGATTAGAGTGTTGTGATTGTCTGGCTTTACAGAATGTGCTCAATGATTCATACATATGTCTGTTCATCTTCGGATTCTGTTACCATGTAATTTTTTACAGAATGTTGAGTAGACCTCCCTTGGTATTTGGCAGGTGTTTCGTGATTATATATTTTATATGTATTGGTGATTATATAATTCATAGAGTTTATATGTTATATGTTTATATACATTTAACATACATTAGTATATGTATGTTATCCCCATAGTCCTAATTTATCCATCCTCCCACCTTTCATTTTGGCGAACCATTCGTTTGTTTTATAAGTCTGTGAGTGTCTTTTTCTGTGGAAATATGTTCATTGGTAGAAATCTTAGGATAACATGTATAAATGATATCATAGGATATTTGTTATTCCCTTTTGAATAACTTAACCTAATATGATTATTTCTAGGCTCATCTGTAGTCCTGAAAACGGCACTGTTCATTTTTTTGTGAGGCCACTATTCCATTCGGTACGTATACCACTTCTTCTTTGTCCATTTATCTGATGATGGACATTTTGTTTGTATCCATGTCTTAGCTATTGTTCATACTGCTGCAATACACGATTTTCCATCCCGTGTCTTTTTGATTCTGGCTTTCACAGGTGACAGGCCCAATAGTGGGTGACTATGGGATCATATGGTGACTCAATTTTTACCTTTAAACGCACTGCCATTCTGTTCCTATTATTGGCTGTTACCAGTTTACATCCCACTTAGACCGAGAGGTTACACTATTCTCCACAACTTCTTCAACATCTATCGTTTGTTGACTTTTGCTGATGGTCATTGTGACTGGTGTTAGGTGATACCTTTGTGTAGATTGGATTTGCATGCGTCTAATAATTCCTGATGTTTTGCATTTCTCAGTGTCCTTTTCATTTTTTTTAAGATTGAGCTAAACTTACAACTTCAAATTGCCTTCTTGAAAAATTTACCGCGTTTGGATTTTTATGGCCATTCCCTACCCCAGGACGTTTTTTGAGGGCCTGAGTCATTTACAGCCCTGCCGTCCTTGTGAATATTAGTGACCATTAGCAGTAGATTTAAAGCTGCTCTTTGAGGAAACGGCCTTAGGGTGGCAGCATTTCTAAGTTGCCAACTCTGCTTGCTAGGGAAACAGAACCTTGCTGCAAGTTGTGCTTTGAGGTTGCAGATTAGAGTGGAATGTGCCAGGACAAACCCCCATAAGTTTTAGCCTCCTTAATTCTTGTTTGTGTCTTTAAGTTGTAGTTTTTATCAGAGCAAATTTGATTGAAAAATGTCTTTTGTTCTAGGTGTACAGAATCTTGTTCATTTACACATATACATATATCTATTGATCTTTGGGTCCTTTTCCATGTCGGTTATTACAGAGTGTTGAGTAGACCACTCTTGGTATTCCATAGGTCTTTGGGGATTATATTTTTTATATGTATTAGTATATGTGTGTTAACCCCAATATCCTAATTTATCCATTCCTCACACCATTTCTTTGGCTTAACCATAAGTTTGTCTTCTCATTCTGAGATTGTCTTTCTCTATGGAAATATGTTCATTTTTATGAATTTTCAGATAACATAAGGGATATCATAGGACATTTGTCTTTCGCATTCTGACTTACTTCACGTTGTGTGATTATCTCTAGGCTCATCTGTGGTGCGGCATATGCCATTCTTTTATTTTTTTTCGTGACTGATATTCCATTCTGTCCATATACCACTTCTTCTCTGTCCATTCATCTGTTTATGGACCTTCTTTTGGCTTCCATGTCGTGGCTATTTCAATATTGCTGCAGTGCACATTTGCCTGCCTCTGTCTTTTCGATTCTGGTGGTCTTAGGTTATAGGCCCAAAAGGTGCCCTGCCGCATCATATGGTAGCTCAATTTTTACCTTTTAAAGCAGCTCCATTCAGTTTTCGTTAGTGCTGTCACCAATTACATCCCACCAGCAGCTAGAAGGTACACAGTTCTCTAAAACCCCTTCAGCATTTCTAGTTTGTAGACTGTTTGCTGATGGTCATTTGACTGGTGTGAGCGGAAACCTTTTTGGAGGTTGGATTTGTATGTGGCTAATAATTCCTTGTTCTGAGCTTTAGGCATGTCCATTTTCTTCTTTTCCTTTTTTTTTTAAAGTGTGAGTACAACTTCCCTCTTCATGTTGACTTCTTGAAAGATTTGTCATGTGTTGAATTTTCTTGCCTATTCCCAACCCCAGGGCATTTTTTGAGGGCAGATGCCATTTACAGCCCTGAGTCCTTGTGACTATTAAGCAACCATTAGCACTGGGATTAAAGCTGCTGTTGTGGGAAACACCCACAAGGCGGCAGCATCATTACGTTCTCAACTCTTGTTATTAGGGCACCAGAGTCTTCCTGGACGTAGTGTTCCGAGGTTGTAAATTAGAGGGGAATGTGCTGGGACAAGCCCCCAGAAGTTTATGTCTCCTTACTTCTGTTTGTTTTTTAATTTAATTTCTATTTCTTATCGGAGAATATTGGATTAGAGTGTTGTGATTGTCTGGCTGTACAGAATCTGCTCAATGATTCATACATATGTCTGTTCATGTTCGGATTCTGTTACCATGTGTCTTATTACAGAATGTTGAGTAGACCTCGCATGGTATTTGGTAGGTGTTTTGTCATTATATATTTTATATGTATTGGTGATTATATAATTCATAGAGTTTATATGTTATATGTTTCTATACATTTAACATACATTAGTATATGTATGTTAGCCCCATAATCCTAATTTATCCATCCTCCCACCTTTCATTTTGGTTAACCATTAGTTTCTTTTATAAGTCTGTGAGTGTCTTTTTCTGTGGAAATATGTCCATTTGTAGCAATCTTAGGATAACAGGTATAAATGATATCATAGGAGATTTGTCATTCCCTTTTGACTTACTTAACCTGATATGATTATTTCTAGGCTCATCTGTAGTCCTGAAAACGGCATTTTTCATTTTTTTCCCGAGGCTACTATTCCATTTAGTCCGTATACCACTTCTTCTTTGTCCATTCATCTGTTTATGGACCTTTTTCTTGCTTCCACGTCTTGGCTATTTCAGTAATGCTGCAGTGCACATTTGCCTGCCTCTGTCTTTCCGATTCTGGTGGTCTTAGGTTACAGGCCCAAAAGGTGCCCTGCCGCGTCATATGGTAGCTCAATTTTTACCTTTTAAAGCAGCTCCATTCAGTTTTCGTTAGTGCGCTTACCACTTTACATCCCACCAGCAGCTACAAGGTACACAGTTCTCTAAAATCCCTTCAGCATTTACAGTTTGTAGACTTTATGCTGATGGTCATTTGACTGGTGTGAGCTGAAACCTTTTTGGAGGTTGGATTTGCATGTGACTAATAATTCCTTATACTGAGCTTTAGGCATGTCCTTTTTATTCTTTTCCTTTTTTTTTAAAGAGTGAATACAACTTCCCTCTTCATGTTGACTTCTTCAAAAACTTGTCATGTGTTGAATTTTCTTGCCTATTCCCTACCCCAGGGCATTTTTTGAGGGCAGGTGTCATTTACAGCCCTGCAGTCCTTGTGACTATTAAGCAACCATTAGCACTGGGTTTAAAGCTGCTGTTGTGGGAAACAGCCACAAGGCGGCAGCATTATTACGTTCTCACCTCTTGTTACTAGGGCAACAGAGTCTTCCTGGAGGTAGTGTTCCGAGGTTGTAAATTAGAGGGGAATGTGCTGGGATAAGCCCCCAGAAGTTTATGTCTCCTTACTTATGTTTGTTTTTTCAATTTAATTTCTCTTTCTTATCGGAGTAAATTTGATTAGAGTGTTGTGATTGTCTGGCTGTACAGAATGTGCTCAATGATTCATACATATGTCTGTTCATCTTCGGATCCTGTTACCATGTAATTTTTTACACAATGTTGAGTAGACCTCCCTTGGTATTTGGCAGGTGTTTCGTGATTATATATTTTATATGTATTGGTGATTATATAATTCATAGAGTTTATATGTTATATGTTTATATACATTTAACATACATTAGTATATGTATGTTATCCCCATAGTCCTAATTTATCCATCCTCCCACCTTTCATTTTGGCGAACCATTCGTTTGTTTTATAAGTCTGTGAGTGTCTTTTTCTGTGGAAATATGTTCATTGGTAGAAATCTTAGGATAACATGTATAAATGATATCATAGGATATTTGTTATTCCCTTTTGAATAACTTAACCTAATATGATTATTTCTAGGCTCATCTGTAGTCCTGAAAACGGCACTGTTCATTTTTTTCTGAGGCTACTATTCCATGCGGTACGTATACCACTTCTTCTTTGTCCATTTATCTGATGATGGACATTTTGTTTGTATCCATGTCTTAGCTATTGTTAATACTGCTGCAATACACGATTTTCCATCCCGTGTCTTTTTGATTCTGGCTTTCACAGGTGACAGGCCCAATAGTGGGTGACTATGGGATCATATGGTGACTCAATTTTTACCTTTAAACGCACTGCCATTCTGTTCCTATCATTGGCTGTTACCAGTTTACATCCCATTTAGACCGAGAGGTTACACTATTCTCCACAACTTCTTCAACATCTATCGTTTGTTGACTTTTGCTGATGGTCATTGTGACTGGTGTTAGGTGATACCTTTGTGTAGATTGGATTTGCATGCGTCTAATAATTCCTGATGTTTTGCATTTCTCAGTGTCCTTTTCATTTTTTTTAAGATTGAGCTAAACTTACAACTTCAAATTGCCTTCTTGAAAAATTTACCGCGTTTGGATTTTTATGGCCATTCCCTACCCCAGGACGTTTTTTGAGGGCATGAGTCATTTACAGCCCTGCCGTCCTTGTGAATATTAGTGACCATTAGCAGTAGATTTAAAGCTGCTCTTTGAGGAAACGGCCTTAGGGTGGCAGCATTTCTAAGTTGCCAACTCTGCTTGCTAGGGAAACAGAACCTTGCTGCAAGTTGTGCTTTGAGGTTGCAGATTAGAGTGGAATGTGCCAGGACAAACCCCCATAAGTTTTAGCCTCCTTAATTCTTGTTTGTGTCTTTAAGTTGTAGTTTTTATCAGAGCAAATTTGATTGAAAAATGTCTTTTGTTCTAGGTGTACAGAATCTTGTTCATTTACACATATACATATATCTATTGATCTTTGGGTCCTTTTCCATGTCGGTTATTACAGAGTGTTGAGTAGACCACTCTTGGTATTCCATAGGTCTTTGGGGATTATATTTTTTATATGTATTAGTATATGTGTGTTAACCCCAATATCCTAATTTATCCATTCCTCACACCATTTCTTTGGCTTAACCATAAGTTTGTCTTCTCATTCTGAGATTGTCTTTCTCTATGGAAATATGTTCATTTTTATGAATTTTCAGATAACATAAGGGATATCATAGGACATTTGTCTTTCGCATTCTGACTTACTTCACGTTATGTGATTATCTCTAGGCTCATCTGTGGTGCTGCATATGCCATTCTTTTATTTTTTTTCGTGACTGATATTCCATTCTGTCCATATACCACTTCTTCTCTGTCCATTCATCTGTTTATGGACCTTCTTTTGGCTTCCATGTCGTGGCTATTTCAATATTGCTGCAGTGCACATTTGCCTGCCTCTGTCTTTCCGATTCTGGTGGTCTTAGGTTATAGGCCCAAAAGGTGCCCTGCCGCATCATATGGTAGCTCAATTTTTACCTTTTAAAGCAGCTCCATTCAGTTTTCGGTAGTGCTGTCACCAATTACATCCCACCAGCAGCTAGAAGGTACACAGTTCTCTAAAACCCCCTCAGCATTTCTAGTTTGTAGACTATTTGCTGATGGTCATTTGACTGGTGTGAGCGGAAACCTTTTTGGAGGTTGGATTTGTATGTGGCTAATAATTCCTTGTACTGAGCTTTAGGCATGTCCATTTTCTTCTTTTCCTTTTTTTTTTTAAAGTGTGAGTACAACTTCCCTCTTCATGTTGACTTCTTGAAAGATTTGTCATGTGTTGAATTTTCTTGCCTATTCCCTACCCCAGGGCATTTTTTGAGGGCAGATGCCATTTACAGCCCTGAGTCCTTGTGACTATTAAGCAACCATTAGCACTGGGTTTAAAGCTGCTGTTGTGGGAAACACCCACTAGGCGGCAGCATCATTACGTTCTCAACTCTTGTTATTAGGGCACCAGAGTCTTCCTGGACGTAGTGTTCCGAGGTTGTAAATTAGAGGGGAATGTGCTGGGACAAGCCCCCAGAAGTTTATGTCTCCTTACTTCTGTTTGTTTTTTAATTTAATTTCTATTTCTTATCGGAGAATATTGGATTAGAGTGTTGTGATTGTCTGGCTGTACAGAATCTGCTCAATGATTCATACATATGTCTGTTCATGTTCGGATTCTGTTACCATGTGTCTTATTACAGAATGTTGAGTAGACCTCGCATGGTATTTGGTAGGTGTTTTGTCATTATATATTTTATATGTATTGGTGATTATATAATTCATAGAGTTTATATGTTATATGTTTCTATACATTTAACATACATTAGTATATGTATGTTAGCCCCATAATCCTAATTTATCCATCCTCCCACCTTTCATTTTGGTTAACCATTAGTTTCTTTTATAAGTCTGTGAGTGTCTTTTTCTGTGGAAATATGTCCATTTGTAGCAATCTTAGGATAACAGGTATAAATGATATCATAGGATATTTGTCATTCCCTTTTGACTTACTTAACCTGATATGATTATTTCTAGGCTCATCTGTAGTCCTGAAAACGGCATTTTTCATTTTTTTCCCGAGGCTACTATTCCATTTAGTCCGTATACCACTTCTTCTTTGTCCATTCATCTATTTATGGACCTTTTTTTTGCTTCCACGTCTTGGCTATTTCAGTAATGCTGCAGTGCACATTTGCCTGCCTCTGTCTTTCCGATTCTGGTGGTCTTAGGTTACAGGCCCAAAAGGTGCCCTGCCGCGGCATAAGGTAGCTCAATTTTTACCTTTTAAAGCAGCTCCATTCAGTTTTCGTTAGTGCTCTTACACTTTACATCCCACCAGTAGCTACAAGGTACACAGTTCTCTAAAATCCCTTCAGCATTTACAGTTTGTAGACTTTATGCTGATGATCATTTGACTGGTGTGGGCTGAAACCTTTTTGGAGGTTGGATTTGCATGTGACTAATAATTCCTTATACTGAGCTTTAGGCATGTCCTTTTTATTCTTTTCCTTTTTTTTTTAAAGAGTGAGTACAACTTCCCTCTTCATGTTGACTTCTTCAAAAACTTGTCATGTGTTGAATTTTCTTGCCTATTCCCTACCCCAGGGCATTTTTTGAGGGCAGGTGTCATTTACAGCCCTGCAGTCCTTGTGACTATTAAGCAACCATTAGCACTGGGTTTAAAGCTGCTGTTGTGGGAAACAGCCACAAGGCAGCAGCATTATTACGTTCTCACCTCTTGTTACTAGGGCAACAGAGTCTTCCTGGAGGTAGTGTTCCGAGGTTGTAAATTAGAGGGGAATGTGCTGGGATAAGCCCCCAGAAGTTTATGTCTCCTTACTTATGTTTGTTTTTTAAATTTAATTTCTCTTTCTTATCGGAGTAAATTCGATTAGAGTGTTGTGATTGTCTGGCTGTACAGAATGTGCTCAATGATTCATACATATGTCTGTTCATCTTCGGATCCTGTTACCATGTAATTTTTTACAGAATGTTGAGTAGACCTCCCTTGGTATTTGGCAGGTGTTTCGTGATTATATATTCTATATGTATTGGTGATTATATAATTCATAGAGTTTATATGTTATATGTTTATATACATTTAACATACATTAGTATATGTATGTTATCCCCATAGTCCTAATTTATCCATCCTCCCACCTTTCATTTTGGCGAACCATTCGTTTGTTTTATAAGTCTGTGAGTGTCTTTTTCTGTGGAAATACGTTCATTGGTAGAAATCTTAGGATAACATGTATAAATGATATCATAGGATATTTGTTATTCCCTTTTGAATAACTTAACCTAATATGATTATTTCTAGGCTCATCTGTAGTCCTGAAAACGGCACTGTTCATTTTTTTCTGAGGCTACTATTCCATTCGGTACGTATACCACTTCTTCTTTGTCCATTTATCTGATGATGGACATTTTGTTTGTATCCATGTCTCAGCTATTGTTCATACTGCTGCAATACACGATTTTCCATCCCGTGTCTTTTTGATTCTGGCTTTCACAGGTGACAGGCCCAATAGTGGGTGACTATGGGATCATATGGTGACTCAATTTTTACCTTTAAACGCACTGCCATTCTGTTCCTATCATTGGCTGTTACCAGTTTACATCCCATTTAGACCGAGAGGTTACACTATTCTCCACAACTTCTTCAACATCTATCGTTTGTTGACTTTTGCTGATGGTCATTGTGACTGGTGTTAGGTGATACCTTTGTGTAGATTGGATTTGCATGCGTCTAATAATTCCTGATGTTTTGCATTTCTCAGTGTCCTTTTCATTTTTTTTAAGATTGAGCTAAACTTACAACTTCAAATTGCCTTCTTGAAAAATTTACCGCGTTTGGATTTTTATGGCCATTCCCTACCCCAGGACGTTTTTTGAGGGCATGAGTCATTTACAGCCCTGCCGTCCTTGTGAATATTAGTGACCATTAGCAGTAGATTTAAAGCTGCTCTTTGAGGAAACGGCCTTAGGGTGGCAGCATTTCTAAGTTGCCAACTCTGCTTGCTAGGGAAACAGAACCTTGCTGCAAGTTGTGCTTTGAGGTTGCAGATTAGAGTGGAATGTGCCAGGACAAACCCCCATAAGTTTTAGCCTCCTTAATTCTTGTTTGTGTCTTTAAGTTGTAGTTTTTATCAGAGCAAATTTGATTGAAAAATGTCTTTTGTTCTAGGTGTACAGAATCTTGTTCATTTACACATATACATATATCTATTGATCTTTGGGTCCTTTTCCATGTCGGTTATTACAGAGTGTTGAGTAGACCACTCTTGGTATTCCATAGGTCTTTGGGGATTATATTTTTTATATGTATTAGTATATGTGTGTTAACCCCAATATCCTAATTTATCCATTCCTCACACCATTTCTTTGGCTTAACCATAAGTTTGTCTTCTCATTCTGAGATTGTCTTTCTCTATGGAAATATGTTCATTTTTATGAATTTTCAGATAACATAAGGGATATCATAGGACATTTGTCTTTCGCATTCTGACTTACTTCACGTTATGTGATTATCTCTAGGCTCATCTGTGGTGCTGCATATGCCATTCTTTTATTTTTTTTCGTGACTGATATTCCATTCTGTCCATATACCACTTCTTCTCTGTCCATTCATCTGTTTATGGACCTTCTTTTGGCTTCCATGTCGTGGCTATTTCAATATTGCTGCAGTGCACATTTGCCTGCCTCTGTCTTTCCGATTCTGGTGGTCTTAGGTTATAGGCCCAAAAGGTGCCCTGCCGCATCATATGGTAGCTCAATTTTTACCTTTTAAAGCAGCTCCATTCAGTTTTCGGTAGTGCTGTCACCAATTACATCCCACCAGCAGCTAGAAGGTACACAGTTCTCTAAAACCCCCTCAGCATTTCTAGTTTGTAGACTATTTGCTGATGGTCATTTGACTGGTGTGAGCGGAAACCTTTTTGGAGGTTGGATTTGTATGTGGCTAATAATTCCTTGTACTGAGCTTTAGGCATGTCCATTTTCTTCTTTTCCTTTTTTTTTTTAAAGTGTGAGTACAACTTCCCTCTTCATGTTGACTTCTTGAAAGATTTGTCATGTGTTGAATTTTCTTGCCTATTCCCTACCCCAGGGCATTTTTTGAGGGCAGATGCCATTTACAGCCCTGAGTCCTTGTGACTATTAAGCAACCATTAGCACTGGGTTTAAAGCTGCTGTTGTGGGAAACACCCACTAGGCGGCAGCATCATTACGTTCTCAACTCTTGTTATTAGGGCACCAGAGTCTTCCTGGACGTAGTGTTCCGAGGTTGTAAATTAGAGGGGAATGTGCTGGGACAAGCCCCCAGAAGTTTATGTCTCCTTACTTCTGTTTGTTTTTTAATTTAATTTCTATTTCTTATCGGAGAATATTGGATTAGAGTGTTGTGATTGTCTGGCTGTACAGAATCTGCTCAATGATTCATACATATGTCTGTTCATGTTCGGATTCTGTTACCATGTGTCTTATTACAGAATGTTGAGTAGACCTCGCATGGTATTTGGTAGGTGTTTTGTCATTATATATTTTATATGTATTGGTGATTATATAATTCATAGAGTTTATATGTTATATGTTTCTATACATTTAACATACATTAGTATATGTATGTTAGCCCCATAATCCTAATTTATCCATCCTCCCACCTTTCATTTTGGTTAACCATTAGTTTCTTTTATAAGTCTGTGAGTGTCTTTTTCTGTGGAAATATGTCCATTTGTAGCAATCTTAGGATAACAGGTATAAATGATATCATAGGATATTTGTCATTCCCTTTTGACTTACTTAACCTGATATGATTATTTCTAGGCTCATCTGTAGTCCTGAAAACGGCATTTTTCATTTTTTTCCCGAGGCTACTATTCCATTTAGTCCGTATACCACTTCTTCTTTGTCCATTCATCTATTTATGGACCTTTTTTTTGCTTCCACGTCTTGGCTATTTCAGTAATGCTGCAGTGCACATTTGCCTGCCTCTGTCTTTCCGATTCTGGTGGTCTTAGGTTACAGGCCCAAAAGGTGCCCTGCCGCGGCATAAGGTAGCTCAATTTTTACCTTTTAAAGCAGCTCCATTCAGTTTTCGTTAGTGCTCTTACACTTTACATCCCACCAGTAGCTACAAGGTACACAGTTCTCTAAAATCCCTTCAGCATTTACAGTTTGTAGACTTTATGCTGATGATCATTTGACTGGTGTGGGCTGAAACCTTTTTGGAGGTTGGATTTGCATGTGACTAATAATTCCTTATACTGAGCTTTAGGCATGTCCTTTTTATTCTTTTCCTTTTTTTTTTAAAGAGTGAGTACAACTTCCCTCTTCATGTTGACTTCTTCAAAAACTTGTCATGTGTTGAATTTTCTTGCCTATTCCCTACCCCAGGGCATTTTTTGAGGGCAGGTGTCATTTACAGCCCTGCAGTCCTTGTGACTATTAAGCAACCATTAGCACTGGGTTTAAAGCTGCTGTTGTGGGAAACAGCCACAAGGCAGCAGCATTATTACGTTCTCACCTCTTGTTACTAGGGCAACAGAGTCTTCCTGGAGGTAGTGTTCCGAGGTTGTAAATTAGAGGGGAATGTGCTGGGATAAGCCCCCAGAAGTTTATGTCTCCTTACTTATGTTTGTTTTTTAAATTTAATTTCTCTTTCTTATCGGAGTAAATTCGATTAGAGTGTTGTGATTGTCTGGCTGTACAGAATGTGCTCAATGATTCATACATATGTCTGTTCATCTTCGGATCCTGTTACCATGTAATTTTTTACAGAATGTTGAGTAGACCTCCCTTGGTATTTGGCAGGTGTTTCGTGATTATATATTCTATATGTATTGGTGATTATATAATTCATAGAGTTTATATGTTATATGTTTATATACATTTAACATACATTAGTATATGTATGTTATCCCCATAGTCCTAATTTATCCATCCTCCCACCTTTCATTTTGGCGAACCATTCGTTTGTTTTATAAGTCTGTGAGTGTCTTTTTCTGTGGAAATACGTTCATTGGTAGAAATCTTAGGATAACATGTATAAATGATATCATAGGATATTTGTTATTCCCTTTTGAATAACTTAACCTAATATGATTATTTCTAGGCTCATCTGTAGTCCTGAAAACGGCACTGTTCATTTTTTTCTGAGGCTACTATTCCATTCGGTACGTATACCACTTCTTCTTTGTCCATTTATCTGATGATGGACATTTTGTTTGTATCCATGTCTCAGCTATTGTTCATACTGCTGCAATACACGATTTTCCATCCCGTGTCTTTTTGATTCTGGGTTTCACAGGTGACAGGCCCAATAGTGGGCCTTCCGGATCATATGGTGACTCAATTTTTACCTTTAAACGCACTGCCATTCTGTTCCTATTATTGGCTGTTACCAGTTTACATCCCACTTAGACCGAGAGGTTACACTATTCTCCACAACTTCTTCAACATCTATCGTTTGTTGACTTTTTGCTGATGGTCATTGTGACTGGTGTTAGGTGATACCTTTGTGTAGATTGGATTTGCATGCGTCTAATAATTCCTGATGTTTTGCATTTCTCAGTGTCCTTTTCATTTTTTTTAAGATTGAGCTAAACTTACAACTTCAAATTGCCTTCTTGAAAAATTTACCGCGTTTGGATTTTTATGGCCATTCCCTACCCCAGGACGTTTTTTGAGGGCATGAGTCATTTACAGCCCTGCCGTCCTTGTGAATATTAGTGACCATTAGCAGTAGATTTAAAGCTGCTCTTTGAGGAAACGGCCTTAGGGTGGCAGCATTTCTAAGTTGCCAACTCTGCTTGCTAGGGAAACAGAACCTTGCTGCAAGTTGTGCTTTGAGGTTGCAGATTAGAGTGGAATGTGCCAGGACAAACCCCCATAAGTTTTAGCCTCCTTAATTCTTGTTTGTGTCTTTAAGTTGTAGTTTTTATCAGAGCAAATTTGATTGAAAAATGTCTTTTGTTCTAGGTGTACAGAATCTTGTTCATTTACACATATACATATATCTATTGATCTTTGGGTCCTTTTCCATGTCTGTTATTACAGAGTGTTGAGTAGACCACTCTTGGTATTCCATAGGTCTTTGGGGATTATATTTTTTATATGTATTAGTATATGTGTGTTAACCCCAATATCCTAATTTATCCATTCCTCACACCATTTCTTTGGCTTAACCATAAGTTTGTCTTCTCATTCTGAGATTGTCTTTCTCTATGGAAATATGTTCATTTTTATGAATTTTCAGATAACATAAGGGATATCATAGGACATTTGTCTTTCGCATTCTGACTTACTTCACGTTGTGTGATTATCTCTAGGCTCATCTGTGGTGCTGCATATGCCATTCTTTTATTTTTTTTCGTGACTGATATTCCATTCTGTCCATATACCACTTCTTCTCTGTCCATTCATCTGTTTATGGACCTTCTTTTGGCTTCCATGTCGTGGCTATTTCAATATTGCTGCAGTGCACATTTGCCTGCCTCTGTCTTTCCGATTCTGGTGGTCTTAGGTCATAGGCCCAAAAGGTGCCCTGCCGCATCATATGGTAGCTCAATTTTTACCTTTTAAAGCAGCTCCATTCAGTTTTCGTTAGTGCTGTCACCAATTACATCCCACCAGCAGCTAGAAGGTACACAGTTCTCTAAAACCCCTTCAGCATTTCTAGTTTGTAGACTGTTTGCTGATGGTCATTTGACTGGTGTGAGCGGAAACCTTTCTGGAGGTTGGATTTGTATGTGGCTAATAATTCCTTGTACTGAGCTTTAGGGAAGTCCATTTTCTTCTTTTCCTTTTTTTTTTTAAAGTGTGAGTACAACTTCCCTCTTCATGTTGACTTCTTGAAAGATTTGTCATGTGTTGAATTTTCTTGCCTATTCCCTACCCCAGGGCATTTTTTGAGGGCAGATGCCATTTACAGCCCTGAGTCCTTGTGACTATTAAGCAACCATTAGCACTGGGTTTAAAGCTGCTGTTGTGGGAAACACCCACTAGGCGGCAGCATCATTACGTTCTCAACTCTTGTTATTAGGGCACCAGAGTCTTCCTGGACGTAGTGTTCCGAGGTTGTAAATTAGAGGGGAATGTGCTGGGACAAGCCCCCAGAAGTTTATGTCTCCTTACTTCTGTTTGTTTTTTAATTTAATTTCTATTTCTTATCGGAGAATATTGGATTAGAGTGTTGTGATTGTCTGGCTGTACAGAATCTGCTCAATGATTCATACATATGTCTGTTCATGTTCGGATTCTGTTACCATGTGTCTTATTACAGAATGTTGAGTAGACCTCGCATGGTATTTGGTAGGTGTTTTGTCATTATATATTTTATATGTATTGGTGATTATATAATTCATAGAGTTTATATGTTATATGTTTCTATACATTTAACATACATTAGTATATGTATGTTAGCCCCATAATCCTAATTTATCCATCCTCCCACCTTTCATTTTGGTTAACCATTAGTTTCTTTTATAAGTCTGTGAGTGTCTTTTTCTGTGGAAATATGTCCATTTGTAGCAATCTTAGGATAACAGGTATAAATGATATCATAGGATATTTGTCATTCCCTTTTGACTTACTTAACCTGATATGATTATTTCTAGGCTCATCTGTAGTCCTGAAAACGGCATTTTTCATTTTTTTCCCGAGGCTACTATTCCATTTAGTCCGTATACCACTTCTTCTTTGTCCATTCATCTATTTATGGACCTTTTTTTTGCTTCCACGTCTTGGCTATTTCAGTAATGCTGCAGTGCACATTTGCCTGCCTCTGTCTTTCCGATTCTGGTGGTCTTAGGTTACAGGCCCAAAAGGTGCCCTGCCGCGTCATAAGGTAGCTCAATTTTTACCTTTTAAAGCAGCTCCATTCAGTTTTCGTTAGTGCTCTTACCTCTTTACATCCCACCAGCAGCTACAAGGTACACAGTTCTCTAAAATCCCTTCAGCATTTACAGTTTGTAGACTTTATGCTGATGGTCATTTGACTGGTGTGAGCTGAAACCTTTTTGGAGGTTGGATTTGCATGTGACTAATAATTCCTTATACTGAGCTTTAGGCATGTCCTTTTTATTCTTTTCCTTTTTTTTTTAAAGAGTGAGTACAACTTCCCTCTTCATGTTGACTTCTTCAAAAACTTGTCATGTGTTGAATTTTCTTGCCTATTCCCTACCCCAGGGCATTTTTTGAGGGCAGGTGTCATTTACAGCCCTGCAGTCCTTGTGACTATTAAGCAACCATTAGCACTGGGTTTAAAGCTGCTGTTGTGGGAAACAGCCACAAGGCGGCAGCATTATTACGTTCTCACCTCTTGTTACTAGGGCAACAGAGTCTTCCTGGAGGTAGTGTTCCGAGGTTGTAAATTAGAGGGGAATGTGCTGGGATAAGCCCCCAGAAGTTTATGTCTCCTTACTTATGTTTGTTTTTTAAATTTAATTTCTCTTTCTTATCGGAGTAAATTCGATTAGAGTGTTGTGATTGTCTGGCTGTACAGAATGTGCTCAATGATTCATACATATGTCTGTTCATCTTCGGATCCTGTTACCATGTAATTTTTTACAGAATGTTGAGTAGACCTCCCTTGGTATTTGGCAGGTGTTTCGTGATTATATATTCTATATGTATTGGTGATTATATAATTCATAGAGTTTATATGTTATATGTTTATATACATTTAACATACATTAGTATATGTATGTTATCCCCATAGTCCTAATTTATCCATCCTCCCACCTTTCATTTTGGCGAACCATTCGTTTGTTTTATAAGTCTGTGAGTGTCTTTTTCTGTGGAAATATGTTCATTGGTAGAAATCTTAGGATAACATGTATAAATGATATCATAGGATATTTGTTATTCCCTTTTGAATAACTTAACCTAATATGATTATTTCTAGGCTCATCTGTAGTCCTGAAAACGGCACTGTTCATTTTTTTCTGAGGCTACTATTCCATTCGGTACGTATACCACTTCTTCTTTGTCCATTTATCTGATGATGGACATTTTGTTTGTATCCATGTCTTAGCTATTGTTCATACTGCTGCAATACACGATTTTCCATCCCGTGTCTTTTTGATTCTGGCTTTCACAGGTGACAGGCCCAATAGTGGGCCTTCCGGATCATATGTTGACTCAATTTTTACCTTTAAACGCGCTGCCATTCTGTTCCTATTATTGGCTGTTACCAGTTTACATCCCACTTAGACCGAGAGGTTACACTATTCTCCACAACTTCTTCAACATCTATCGTTTGTTGACTTTTTGCTGATGGTCATTGTGACTGGTGTTAGGTGATACCTTTGTGTAGATTGGATTTGCATGCGTCTAATAATTCCTGATGTTTGCATTTCTCAGTGTCCTTTTCATTTTTTTTAAGATTGAGCTAAACTTACAACTTCAAATTGCCTTCTTGAAAAATTTACCGCGTTTGGATTTTTATGGCCATTCCCTACCCCAGGACGTTTTTTGAGGGCATGAGTCATTTACAGCCCTGCCGTCCTTGTGAATATTAGTGACCATTAGCAGTAGATTTAAAGCTGCTCTTTGAGGAAACGGCCTTAGGGTGGCAGCATTTCTAAGTTGCCAACTCTGCTTGCTAGGGAAACAGAACCTTGCTGCAAGTTGTGCTTTGAGGTTGCAGATTAGAGTGGAATGTGCCAGGACAAACCCCCATAAGTTTTAGCCTCCTTAATTCTTGTTTGTGTCTTTAAGTTGTAGTTTTTATCAGAGCAAATTTGATTGAAAAATGTCTTTTGTTCTAGGTGTACAGAATCTTGTTCATTTACACATATACATATATCTATTGATCTTTGGGTCCTTTTCCATGTCTGTTATTACAGAGTGTTGAGTAGACCACTCTTGGTATTCCATAGGTCTTTGGGGATTATATTTTTTATATGTATTAGTATATGTGTGTTAACCCCAATATCCTAATTTATCCATTCCTCACACCATTTCTTTGGCTTAACCATAAGTTTGTCTTCTCATTCTGAGATTGTCTTTCTCTATGGAAATATGTTCATTTTTATGAATTTTCAGATAACATAAGGGATATCATAGGACATTTGTCTTTCGCATTCTGACTTACTTCACGTTGTGTGATTATCTCTAGGCTCATCTGTGGTGCTGCATATGCCATTCTTTTATTTTTTTTTGTGACTGATATTCCATTCTGTCCATATACCACTTCTTCTCTGTCCATTCATCTGTTTATGGACCTTCTTTTGGCTTCCATGTCGTGGCTATTTCAATATTGCTGCAGTGCACATTTGCCTGCCTCTGTCTTTCCGATTCTGGTGGTCTTAGGTCATAGGCCCAAAAGGTGCCCTGCCGCATCATATGGTAGCTCAATTTTTACCTTTTAAAGCAGCTCCATTCAGTTTTCGTTAGTGCTGTCACCAATTACATCCCACCAGCAACTAGAAGGTACACAGTTCTCTAAAACCCCTTCAGCATTTCTAGTTTGTAGACTGTTTGCTGATGGTCATTTGACTGGTGTGAGCGGAAACCTTTCTGGAGGTTGGATTTGTATGTGGCTAATAATTCCTTGTACTGAGCTTTAGGGAAGTCCATTGTCTTCTTTTCCTTTTTTTTTTAAAGTGTGAGTACAACTTCCCTCTTCATGTTGACTTCTTGAAAGATTTGTCGTGTGTTGAATTTTCTTGCCTATTCCCTACCCCAGGGCATTTTTTGAGGGCAGATGCCATTTACAGCCCTGAGTCCTTGTGACTATTAAGCAACCATTAGCACTGGGTTTAAAGCTGCTGTTGTGGGAAACACCCACTAGGCGGCAGCATCATTACGTTCTCAACTCTTGTTATTAGGGCACCAGAGTCTTCCTGGACGTAGTGTTCCGAGGTTGTAAATTAGAGGGGAATGTGCTGGGACAAGCCCCCAGAAGTTTATGTCTCCTTACTTCTGTTTGTTTTTTAATTTAATTTCTATTTCTTATCGGAGAATATTGGATTAGAGTGTTGTGATTGTCTGGCTGTACAGAATCTGCTCAATGATTCATACATATGTCTGTTCATGTTCGGATTCTGTTACCATGTGTCTTATTACAGAATGTTGAGTAGACCTCGCATGGTATTTGGTAGGTGTTTTGTCATTCTATATTTTATATGTATTGGTGATTATATAATTCATAGAGTTTATATGTTATATGTTTCTATACATTTAACATACATTAGTATATGTATGTTAGCCCCATAATCCTAATTTATCCATCCTCCCACCTTTCATTTTGGTTAACCATTAGTTTCTTTTATAAGTCTGTGAGTGTCTTTTTCTGTGGAAATATGTCCATTTGTAGCAATCTTAGGATAACAGGTATAAATGATATCATAGGATATTTGTCATTCCCTTTTGACTTACTTAACCTGATATGATTATTTCTAGGCTCATCTGTAGTCCTGAAAACGGCATTTTTCATTTTTTTCCCGAGGCTACTATTCCATTTAGTCCGTATACCACTTCTTCTTTGTCCATTCATCTATTTATGGACCTTTTTTTTGCTTCCACGTCTTGGCTATTTCAGTAATGCTGCAGTGCACATTTGCCTGCCTCTGTCTTTCCGATTCTGGTGGTCTTAGGTTACAGGCCCAAAAGGTGCCCTGCCGCGTCATAAGGTAGCTCAATTTTTACCTTTTAAAGCAGCTCCATTCAGTTTTCGTTAGTGCTCATACCACTTTACATCCCACCAGCAGCTACAAGGTACACAGTTCTCTAAAATCCCTTCAGCATTTACAGTTTGTAGACTTTATGCTGATGGTCATTTGACTGGTGTGAGCTGAAACCTTTTTGGAGGTTGGATTTGTATGTGACTAATAATTCCTTGTACTGAGCTTTAGGCATGTCCATTTTGTTCTTTTCCTTTTTTTTTAAAGTGTGAGTACAACTTCCCTCCTCATGTTGACTTCTTGAAAGATTTGTCATGTGTTGAATTTTCTTGCCTATTCCCTACCCCAGGGCATTTTTTGAGGGCAGATGCCATTTACAGCCCTGAGTCCTTGTGACTATTAAGCAACCATTAGCACTGGGTTTAAAGCTGCTGTTGTGGGAAACACCCACTAAGCGGCAGCATCATTACGTTCTCAACTCTTGTTATTAGGGCACCAGAGTCTTCCTGGACGTAGTGCTCCAACGTTGTAAATTAGAGGGGAATGTGCTGGGACAAGCCCCCAGAAGTTTATGTCTCCTTACTTATGTTTGTTTTTTAAATTTAATTTCTCTTTCTTATCGGAGTAAATTTGATTAGAGTGTTGTGATTGTCTGGCTGTACAGAATCTGCTCAATGATTCATACATATGTCTGTTCATGTTCTGATTCTGTTACCATATGTCTTATTACAGAATTTTGAGTAGACCTCGCATGGTATTTGGTAGGTGTTTTGTCATTCTATATTTTATATGTATTGGTGATTATATAATTCATAGAGTTTATATGTTATATGTTTATATACATTTAACATACATTAGTATATGTATGTTAGCCCCATAATCCTAATTTATCCATCCTCCCACCTTTCATTTTGGTTAACCATTAGTTTGTTTTATAAGTCTGTGAGTGTCTTTTTCTGTGGAAATATGTCCATTTGTAGCAATCTTAGGATAACAGGTATAAATGATATCATAGGATATTTGTCATTCCCTTTTGACTTACTTAACCCCATATGATTATTTCTAGGCTCATCTGTAGTCCTGAAAACGGCATTTTTCATTTTTTTCCCGAGGCTACTATTCCATTTAGTCCGTATACCACTTCTTCTTTGTCCATTCATCTGTTTATGGACCTTTTTT
The DNA here is from genome assembly GCF_028564815.1 of Eubalaena glacialis. NCBI lineage: Eukaryota > Metazoa > Chordata > Mammalia > Artiodactyla > Balaenidae > Eubalaena > Eubalaena glacialis. The sequence goes on from NC_083717.1 coordinate 85,724,995, forward strand.
TTGCTTCCACGTCTTGGCTATTTCACTAATGCTGCAGTGCACATTTGCCTGCCTCTGTCTTTCCGATTCTGGTGGTCTTAGGTTACAGGCCCAAAAGGTGCCCTGCCGCGTCATATGGTAGCTCAATTTTTACCTTTTAAAGCAGCTCCATTCAGTTTTCGTTAGTGCTGTTACCAATTACATCCCACCAGCAGCTAGAAGGTACACAGTTCTCTAAAACCCCTTCAGCATTTACGGTTTGTAGACTTTTTGCTGATGGTCATTTGACTGGTGTGAGCTGAAACCTTTTTGGAGGTTGGATTTGCATGTGGCTAATAATTCCTTATACTGAGCTTTAGGCATGTCCTTTTTATTCTTTTCCTTTTTTTTTTAAAGAGTGAGTACAACTTCCCTCTTCATATTGACTTCTTCAAAAACTTGTCATGTGTTGAATTTTCTTGCCTATTCCCTACCCCAGGGCATTTTTTGAGGGCAGGTGTCATTTACAGCCCTGCAGTCCTTGTGACTATTAAGCAACCATTAGCACTGGGTTTAAAGCTGCTGTTGTGGGAAACAGCCACAAGGCGGCAGCATTATTACGTTCTCACCTCTTGTTACTAGGGCAACAGAGTCTTCCTGGAGGTAGTGTTCCGAGGTTGTAAATTAGAGGGGAATGTGCTGGGAAAAGCCCCCAGAAGTTTATGTCTCCTTACTTATGTTTGTTTTTTAAATTTAATTTCTCTTTCTTATCGGAGTAAATTCGATTAGAGTGTTGTGATTGTCTGGCTGTACAGAATGTGCTCAATGATTCATACATATGTCTGTTCATCTTCGGATCCTGTTACCATGTAATTTTTTACAGAATGTTGAGTAGACCTCCCTTGGAATTTGGCAGGTGTTTCGTGATTATATATTTTATATGTATTGGTGATTATATAATTCATAGAGTTTATATGTTATATGTTTATATACATTTAACATACATTAGTATATGTATGTTATCCCCATAGTCCTAATTTATCCATCCTCCCACCTTTCATTTTGGCGAACCATTCGTTTGTTTTATAAGTCTGTGAGTGTCTTTTTCTGTGGAAATATGTTCATTGGTAGAAATCTTAGGATAACATGTATAAATGATATCATCGGATATTTGTTATTCCCTTTTGAATAACTTAACCTAATATGATTATTTCTAGGCTCATCTGTAGTCCTGAAAACGGCACTGTTCATTTTTTTCTGAGGCTACTATTCCATTCGGTACGTATACCACTTCTTCTTTGTCCATTTATCTGATGATGGACATTTTGTTTGTATCCATGTCTTAGCTATTGTTCATACTGCTGCAATACACGATTTTCCATCCCGTGTCTTTTTGATTCTGGCTTTCACAGGTGACAGGCCCAATAGTGGGCCTTCCGGATCATATGGTGACTCAATTTTTACCTTTAAACGCACTGCCATTCTGTTCCTATTATTGGCTGTTACCAGTTTACATCCCACTTAGACCGAGAGGTTACACTATTCTCCACAACTACTTCAACATCTATCGTTTGTTGACTTTTTGCTGATGGTCATTGTGACTGGTGTTAGGTGATACCTTTGTGTAGATTGGATTTGCATGCGTCTAATAATTCCTGATGTTTTGCATTTCTCAGTGTCTTTTTCATTTTTTTTAAGATTGAGCTAAACTTACAACTTCAAATTGCCTTCTTGAAAAATTTACCGCGTTTGGATTTTTATGGCCATTCCCAACCCCAGGACATTTTTTGAGGGCATGAGTCATTTACAGCCCTGCCGTCCTTGTGAATATTAGTGACCATTAGCAGTAGATTTAAAGCTGCTCTTTGAGGAAACGGCCTTAGGGTGGCAGCATTTCTAAGTTGCCAACTCTGCTTGCTAGGGAAACAGAACCTTGCTGCAAGTTGTGCTTTGAGGTTGCAGATTAGAGTGGAATGTGCCAGGACAAACCCCCATAAGTTTTAGCCTCCTTAATTCTTGTTTGTGTCTTTAAGTTGTACTTTTTATCAGAGCAAATTTGATTGAAAAAATGTCTTTTGTTCTAGGTGTACAGAATCTTGTTCATTTACACATATACATATATCTATTGATCTTTGGGTCCTTTTCCATGTCGGTTATTACAGAGTGTTGAGTAGACCACTCTTGGTATTCCATAGGTCTTTGGGGATTATATTTTTTATATGTATTAGTATATGTGTGTTAACCCCAATATCCTAATTTATCCATTCCTCACACCATTTCTTTGGCTTAACCATAAGTTTGTCTTCTCATTCTGAGATTGTCTTTCTCTATGGAAATATGTTCATTTTTATGAATTTTCAGATAACATAATGGATATCATAGGACATTTGTCTTTCGCATTCTGACTTACTTCACGTTGTGTGATTATCTCTAGGCTCATCTGTGGTGCTGCATATGCCATTCTTTTATTTTTTTTCGTGACTGATATTCCATTCTGTCCATATACCACTTCTTCTCTGTCCATTCATCTGTTTATGGACCTTCTTTTGGCTTCCATGTCGTGGCTATTTCAATATTGCTGCAGTGCACATTTGCCTGCCTCTGTCTTTCCGATTCTGGTGGTCTTAGGTTATAGGCCCAAAAGGTGCCCTGCCGCATCATATGGTAGCTCAATTTTTACCTTTTAAAGCAGCTCCATTCAGTTTTCGTTAGTGCTGTTACCAGTTACATCCCACCAGCAGCTAGAAGGTACACAGTTCTCTAAAACCCCTTCAGCATTTATAGTGTGTAGACGCTTTGCTGATGGTCATTTGACTGGTGTGAGCTGAAACCTTTTTGGAGGTTGGATTTGTATGTGGCTAATAATTCCTTGTACTGAGCTTTAGGCATGTCCATTTTGTTCTTTTCCTTTTTTTTTTTTAAGTGTGAGTACAACTTCCCTCTTCATGTTGACTTCTTGAAAGATTTGTCGTGTGTTGAATTTTCTTGCCTATTCCCTACCCCAGGGCATTTTTTGAGGGCAGATGCCATTTACAGCCCTGAGTCCTTGTGACTATTAAGCAACCATTAGCACTGGGTTTAAAGCTGCTGTTGTGGGAAACACCCACTAAGCGGCAGCATCATTACGTTCTCAACTCTTGTTATTAGGGCACCAGAGTCTTCCTGGACGTAGTGCTCCAACGTTGTAAATTAGAGGGGAATGTGCTGGGACAAGCCCCCAGAAGTTTATGTCTCCTTACTTATGTTTGTTTTATGAATTTAATTTCTCTTTCTTATCGGAGTAAATTTGATTAGACTGTTGTGATTGTCTGGCTGTACAGAATCTGCTCAATGATTCATACATATGTCTGTTCATGTTCTGATTCTGTTACCATATGTCTTATTACAGAATTTTGAGTAGACCTCGCATGGTATTTGGTAGGTGTTTTGTCATTATATATTTTATATGTATTGGTGATTATATAATTCATAGAGTTTATATGTTATATGTTTATATACATTTAACATACATTAGTATATGTATGTTATCCCCATAGTCCTAATTTATCCATCCTCCCACCTTTCATTTTGGCGAACCATTCGTTTGTTTTATAAGTCTGTGAGTGTCTTTTTCTGTGGAAATATGTTCATTGGTAGAAATCTTAGGATAACATGTATAAATGATATCATCGGATATTTGTTATTCCCTTTTGAATAACTTAACCTAATATGATTATTTCTAGGCTCATCTGTAGTCCTGAAAACGGCACTGTTCATTTTTTTCTGAGGCTACTATTCCATTCGGTACGTATACCACTTCTTCTTTGTCCATTTATCTGATGATGGACATTTTGTTTGTATCCATGTCTTAGCTATTGTTCATACTGCTGCAATACACGATTTTCCATCCCGTGTCTTTTTGATTCTGGCTTTCACAGGTGACAGGCCCAATAGTGGGCCTTCCGGATCATATGGTGACTCAATTTTTACCTTTAAACGCACTGCCATTCTGTTCCTATTATTGGCTGTTACCAGTTTACATCCCACTTAGACCGAGAGGTTACACTATTGTCCACAACTTCTTCAACATCTATCGTTTGTTGACTTTTTGCTGATGGTCATTGTGACTGGTGTTAGGTGATACCTTTGTGTAGATTGGATTTGCATGCGTCTAATAATTCCTGATGTTTTGCATTTCTCAGTGTCTTTTTCATTTTTTTTAAGATTGAGCTAAACTTACAACTTCAAATTGCCTTCTTGAAAAATTTACCGCGTTTGGATTTTTATGGCCATTCCCAACTCCAGGACATTTTTTGAGGGCATGAGTCATTTACAGCCCTGCCGTCCTTGTGAATATTAATGACCATTAGCAGTAGATTTAAAGCTGCTCTTTGAGGAAACGGCCTTAGGGTGGCAGCATTTCTAAGTTGCCAACTCTGCTTGCTAGGGAAACAGAACCTTGCTGCAAGTTGTGCTTTGAGGTTGCAGATTAGAGTGGAATGTGCCAGGACAAACCCCCATAAGTTTTAGCCTCCTTAATTCTTGTTTGTGTCTTTAAGTTGTACTTTTTATCAGAGCAAATTTGATAGAAAAATGTCTTTTGTTCTAGGTGTACAGAATCTTGTTCATTTACACATATACATATATCTATTGATCTTTGGGTCCTTTTCCATGTCGGTTATTACAGAGTGTTGAGTAGACCACTCTTGGTATTCCATAGGTCTTTGGGGATTATATTTTTTATATGTATTAGTATATGTGTGTTAACCCCAATATCCTAATTTATCCATTCCTCACACCATTTCTTTGGCTTAACCATAAGTTTGTCTTCTCATTCTGAGATTGTCTTTCTCTATGGAAATATGTTCATTTTTATGAATTTTCAGATAACATAAGGGATATCATAGGACATTTGTCTTTCGCATTCTGACTTACTTCACGTTGTGTGATTATCTCTAGGCTCATCTGTGGTGCTGCATATGCCATTCTTTTATATTTTTTCGTGACTGATATTCCATTCTGTCCATATACCACTTCTTCTCTGTCCATTCATCTGTTTATGGACCTTCTTTTGGCTTCCATGTCGTGGCTATTTCAATATTGCTGCAGTGCACATTTGCCTGCCTCTGTCTTTCCGATTCTGGTGGTCTTAGGTTATAGGCCCAAAAGGTGCCCTGCCGCATCATATGGTAGCTCAATTTTTACCTTTTAAAGCAGCTCCATTCAGTTTTCGTTAGTGCTGTTACCAATTACATCCCACCAGCAGCTAGAAGGTACACAGTTCTCTAAAACCCTTTCAGCATTTATAGTGTGTAGACGCTTTGCTGATGGTCATTTGACTGGTGTGAGCTGAAACCTTTTTGGAGGTTGGATTTGTATGTGGCTAATAATTCCTTGTACTGAGCTTTAGGCATGTCCATTTTGTTCTTTTCCTTTTTTTTTTAAAGTGTGAGTACAACTTCCCTCTTCATGTTGACTTCTTGAAAGATTTGTCGTGTGTTGAATTTTCTTGCCTATTCCCTACCCCAGGGCATTTTTTGAGGGCAGATGCCATTTACAGCCCTGAGTCCTTGTGACTATTAAGCAACCATTAGCACTGGGTTTAAAGCTGCTGTTGTGGGAAACACCCACTAAGCGGCAGCATCATTACGTTCTCAACTCTTGTTATTAGGGCACCAGAGTCTTCCTGGACGTAGTGCTCCAACGTTGTAAATTAGAGGGGAATGTGCTGGGACAAGCCCCCAGAAGTTTATGTCTCCTTACTTATGTTTGTTTTATGAATTTAATTTCTCTTTCTTATCGGAGTAAATTTGATTAGAGTGTTGTGATTGTCTGGCTGTACAGAATCTGCTCAATGATTCATACATATGTCTGTTCATGTTCTGATTCTGTTACCATATGTCTTATTACAGAATTTTGAGTAGACCTCGCATGGTATTTGGTAGGTGTTTTGTCATTATATATTTTATATGTATTGGTGATTATATAATTCATAGAGTTTATATGTTATATGTTTATATACATTTAACATACATTAGTATATGTATGTTATCCCCATAGTCCTAATTTATCCATCCTCCCACCTTTCATTTTGGCGAACCATTCGTTTGTTTTATAAGTCTGTGAGTGTCTTTTTCTGTGGAAATATGTTCATTGGTAGAAATCTTAGGATAACATGTATAAATGATATCATCGGATATTTGTTATTCCCTTTTGAATAACTTAACCTAATATGATTATTTCTAGGCTCATCTGTAGTCCTGAAAACGGCACTGTTCATTTTTTTCTGAGGCTACTATTCCATTCGGTACGTATACCACTTCTTCTTTGTCCATTTATCTGATGATGGACATTTTGTTTGTATCCATGTCTTAGCTATTGTTCATACTGCTGCAATACACGATTTTCCATCCCGTGTCTTTTTGATTCTGGCTTTCACAGGTGACAGGCCCAATAGTGGGCCTTCCGGATCATATGGTGACTCAATTTTTACCTTTAAACGCACTGCCATTCTGTTCCTATTATTGGCTGTTACCAGTTTACATCCCACTTAGACCGAGAGGTTACACTATTGTCCACAACTTCTTCAACATCTATCGTTTGTTGACTTTTTGCTGATGGTCATTGTGACTGGTGTTAGGTGATACCTTTGTGTAGATTGGATTTGCATGCGTCTAATAATTCCTGATGTTTTGCATTTCTCAGTGTCTTTTTCATTTTTTTTAAGATTGAGCTAAACTTACAACTTCAAATTGCCTTCTTGAAAAATTTACCGCGTTTGGATTTTTATGGCCATTCCCAACTCCAGGACATTTTTTGAGGGCATGAGTCATTTACAGCCCTGCCGTCCTTGTGAATATTAATGACCATTAGCAGTAGATTTAAAGCTGCTCTTTGAGGAAACGGCCTTAGGGTGGCAGCATTTCTAAGTTGCCAACTCTGCTTGCTAGGGAAACAGAACCTTGCTGCAAGTTGTGCTTTGAGGTTGCAGATTAGAGTGGAATGTGCCAGGACAAACCCCCATAAGTTTTAGCCTCCTTAATTCTTGTTTGTGTCTTTAAGTTGTACTTTTTATCAGAGCAAATTTGATAGAAAAATGTCTTTTGTTCTAGGTGTACAGAATCTTGTTCATTTACACATATACATATATCTATTGATCTTTGGGTCCTTTTCCATGTCGGTTATTACAGAGTGTTGAGTAGACCACTCTTGGTATTCCATAGGTCTTTGGGGATTATATTTTTTATATGTATTAGTATATGTGTGTTAACCCCAATATCCTAATTTATCCATTCCTCACACCATTTCTTTGGCTTAACCATAAGTTTGTCTTCTCATTCTGAGATTGTCTTTCTCTATGGAAATATGTTCATTTTTATGAATTTTCAGATAACATAAGGGATATCATAGGACATTTGTCTTTCGCATTCTGACTTACTTCACGTTGTGTGATTATCTCTAGGCTCATCTGTGGTGCTGCATATGCCATTCTTTTATATTTTTTCGTGACTGATATTCCATTCTGTCCATATACCACTTCTTCTCTGTCCATTCATCTGTTTATGGACCTTCTTTTGGCTTCCATGTCGTGGCTATTTCAATATTGCTGCAGTGCACATTTGCCTGCCTCTGTCTTTCCGATTCTGGTGGTCTTAGGTTATAGGCCCAAAAGGTGCCCTGCCGCATCATATGGTAGCTCAATTTTTACCTTTTAAAGCAGCTCCATTCAGTTTTCGTTAGTGCTGTTACCAATTACATCCCACCAGCAGCTAGAAGGTACACAGTTCTCTAAAACCCTTTCAGCATTTATAGTGTGTAGACGCTTTGCTGATGGTCATTTGACTGGTGTGAGCTGAAACCTTTTTGGAGGTTGGATTTGTATGTGGCTAATAATTCCTTGTACTGAGCTTTAGGCATGTCCATTTTGTTCTTTTCCTTTTTTTTTTAAAGTGTGAGTACAACTTCCCTCTTCATGTTGACTTCTTGAAAGATTTGTCGTGTGTTGAATTTTCTTGCCTATTCCCTACCCCAGGGCATTTTTTGAGGGCAGATGCCATTTACAGCCCTGAGTCCTTGTGACTATTAAGCAACCATTAGCACTGGGTTTAAAGCTGCTGTTGTGGGAAACACCCACTAAGCGGCAGCATCATTACGTTCTCAACTCTTGTTATTAGGGCACCAGAGTCTTCCTGGACGTAGTGCTCCAACGTTGTAAATTAGAGGGGAATGTGCTGGGACAAGCCCCCAGAAGTTTATGTCTCCTTACTTATGTTTGTTTTATGAATTTAATTTCTCTTTCTTATCGGAGTAAATTTGATTAGAGTGTTGTGATTGTCTGGCTGTACAGAATCTGCTCAATGATTCATACATATGTCTGTTCATGTTCTGATTCTGTTACCATATGTCTTATTACAGAATTTTGAGTAGACCTCGCATGGTATTTGGTAGGTGTTTTGTCATTCTATATTTTATATGTATTGGTGATTATATAATTCATAGAGTTTATATGTTATATGTTTATATACATTTAACATACATTAGTATATGTATGTTAGCCCCATAATCCTAATTTATCCATCCTCCCACCTTTCATTTTGGTTAACCATTAGTTTCTTTTATAAGTCTGTGAGTGTCTTTTTCTGTGGAAATATGTCCATTTGTAGCAATCTTAGGATAACAGGTATAAATGATATCATAGGATATTTGTCATTCCCTTTTGACTTACTTAACCCCATATGATTATTTCTAGGCTCATCTGTAGTCCTGAAAACGGCATTTTTCATTTTTTTCCCGAGGCTACTATTCCATTTAGTCCGTATACCACTTCTTCTTTGTCCATTCATCTGTTTATGGACCTTTTTTTGCTTCCACGTCTTGGCTATTTCAGTAATGCTGCAGTGCACATTTGCCTGCCTCTGTCTTTCCGATTCTGGTGGTCTTAGGTTATAGGCCCAAAAGGTGCCCTGCCGCGTCATATGGTAGCTCAATTTTTACCTTTTAAAGCAGCTCCATTCACTTTTCGTTAGTGCTGTTACCACTTTACATCCCACCAGCAGCTACAAGCTACACAGTTCTCTAAAATCCCTTCAGCATTTACGGTTTGCAGACTTTTTGCTGATGGTCATTTGACTGGTGTGAGCTGAAACCTTTTTGGAGGTTGGGTTTGCATGTGGCTAATAATTCCTTATACTGAGCTTTAGGCATGTCCTTTTTATTCTTTTCTTTTTTTTTTTAAAGAGTGAGTACAACTTCCCTCTTCATATTGACTTCTTCAAAAACTTGTCATGTGTTGAATTTTCTTGCCTATTCCCTACCCCAGGGCATTTTTTGAGGGCAGGTGTCATTTACAGCCCTGCAGTCCTTGTGACTATTAAGCAACCATTAGCACTGGGTTTAAAGCTGCTGTTGTGGGAAACAGCCACAAGGCGGCAGCATTATTACGTTCTCACCTCTTGTTACTAGGGCAACAGAGTCTTCCTGGAGGTAGTGTTCCGAGGTTGTAAATTAGAGGGGAATGTGCTGGGAATAGCCCCCAGAAGTTTATGTCTCCTTACTTATGTTTGTTTTTTAAATTTAATTTCTCTTTCTTATCGGAGTAAATTCGATTAGAGTGTTGTGATTGTCTGGCTGTACAGAATGTGCTCAATGATTCATACATATGTCTGTTCATCTTCAGATCCTGTTACCATGTAATTTTTTACAGAATGTTGAGTAGACCTCCCTTGGTATTTGGCAGGTGTTTCGTGATTATATATTTTATATGTATTGGTGATTATATAATTCATAGAGTTTATATGTTATATGTTTATATACATTTAACATACATTAGTATATGTATGTTATCCCCATAGTCCTAATTTATCCATCCTCCCACCTTTCATTTTGGCGAACCATTCGTTTGTGTTATAAGTCTGTGAGTGTCTTTTTCTGTGGAAATATGTTCATTGGTAGAAATCTTAGGATAACATGTATAAATGATATCATAGGATATTTGTTATTCCCTTTTGAATAACTTAACCTAATATGATTATTTCTAGGCTCATCTGTAGTCCTGAAAACGGCACTGTTCATTTTTTTCTGAGGCTACTATTCCATTCGGTACGTATACCACTTCTTCTTTGTCCATTTATCTGATGATGGACATTTTGTTTGTATCCATGTCTTAGCTATTGTTCATACTGCTGCAATACACGATTTTCCATCCCGTGTCTTTTTGATTCTGGCTTTCACAGGTGACAGGCCCAATAGTGGGCCTTCCGGATCATATGGTGACTCAATTTTTACCTTTAAACGCACTGCCATTCTGTTCCTATTATTGGCTGTTACCAGTTTACATCCCACTTAGACTGAGAGGTTACGCTATTGTCCACAACTTCTTCAACATCTATCGTTTGTTGACTTTTTGCTGATGGTCATTGTGACTGGTGTTAGGTGATACCTTTGTGTAGATTGGATTTGCATGCGTCTAATAATTCCTGATGTTTTGCATTTCTCAGTGTCTTTTTCATTTTTTTTAAGATTGAGCTAAACTTACAACTTCAAATTGCCTTCTTGAAAAATTTACCGCGTTTGGATTTTTATGGCCATTCCCAACCCCAGGACATTTTTTGAGGTCATGAGTCATTTACAGCCCTGCCGTCCTTGTGAATATTAGTGACCATTAGCAGTAGATTTAAAGCTGCTCTTTGAGGAAACGGCCTTAGGGTGGCAGCATTTCTTTTTTTTTTTTTTTTTTAAACATCTTTATTGAAGTATAATTGCTTTACAATGGTGTGCTAGCTTCTGCTTTACAACAAACTGAATTAGTTACACATATACATATGTTGCCATATCTCTTCCCTCTTGCATCTCCCTCCCTCCCACCCTCCCTATCCCACCCCTCTAGGTGGTCACAAAGCACCGAGCTGATCTCCCTGTGCTATGTGGCTGCTTCCCACTAGTTATCTATTTTACATTTGGTAGTGTATATATGTCCATGACACTCTCTCACCCTGTCACATCTCACCCCTCCCCCTCCCCATATCCTCAAGTCCATTCTCTAGTAGGTCTGTGTCTTTATTCCCATCTTGCCACTAGGTTCTTCATGACCTCTTTTTTTTTTTCCCTTAGATTCCATATATATGTGTTAGCATACTGTATTTGTTTTTCTCTTTCTGACTTACTTCACTCTGTATGACAGACTCTAACTCCATCCACCTCATTACAAACACCTCCATTTCATTTCTTTTTATGGCTGAGTAATATTCCATTGTATATATGTGCCACATCTTCTTTATCCATTCATCCGATGATGGACACCTAGGTTGCTTCCATGTCCTGGCTATTGTAAACAGAGCTGCAATGAATATTTTGGTACATGACTCTTTCTGAATTATGGTTTTCTCAGGGTATATGCCCAGTAGTGGGATTGCTGGGTCATATGGTAGTTCTATTTTTAGTTTTTTAAGGAACCTCCATACTGTTCTCCATAGTGGCTGTATCAATTTACATTCCCACCAACAGTGCAAGAGTGTTCCCTTTTCTCCACACCCTCTCCAGCATTTATTGTTTCTAGATTTTTTGATGATGGCCATTCTGACCGGTGTGAGATGATACCTCATTGTAGTTTTGATTTGCATTTCTCTAATGATTAATGATGTTGAACATTCTTTCATGTGTCTGTTGGCAATCTGTATCTCTTCTTTGGAGAAATGTCTATTTAGGTCTTCTGCCCATTTTTGGATTGGGTTGTTTGTTTTTTTGTTATTGAGCTGCATGAGCTGCTTGTAAATCTTGGAGATTAATCCTTTGTCCGTTGCTTCATTTGCAAATATTTTCTCCCATTCTGAGGGTTGTCTTTTGGTCTTGTTTATGGTTTCCTTTGCTGTGCAAAAGCTTTTAAGTTTCATTAGGTCCCATTTGTTTATTTGTGTTTTTATTTCCATTTCTCTAGGACCTGGGTCAAAAAGGATCTTGCTGTGACTTATGTCATACAGTGTTCTGCCTATGTTTTCCTCTAAGAGTTTGATAGTGTCTGGCCTTACACTTAGGTCTTTAATCCATTTTGAGTTTATTTTTGTGTATGGTGTTAGGGAGTGTTCTAATTTCATACTTTTACATGTACCTGTCCAATTTTCCCAGCACCACTTATTGAAGAGGCTGTCTTTTCTCCACTGTATATGCTTGCCTCCTTTATCAAAGATAAGGTGACCATATGTGCGTGGGCTTATCTCTGGGCTTTCTATCCTGTTCCATTGATCTATATTTCTGTTTTTGTGCCAGTACCAAACTGTCTTGATTACTGTAGCTTTGTAATATAGTCTGAAGTCAGGGAGCCTGATTCCTCCAGCTCCATTTTTCGTTCTCAAGATTGCTTTGGCTATTCGGGGTCTTTTGTGTTTCCATACAAATTGTGAAATTTTTTGTTCTAGTTCTGTGAAAAATGCCAGTGGTAGTTTGATAGGGATTGCATTGAATCTGTAGATTGCTTTGGGTAGCAGAGTCATTTTCACAATGTTTATTCTTCCAATCCAAGAACATGGTATATCTCTCCATCTATTTGTATCATCTTTAATTTCTTTCATCAGTGTCCTATAATTTTCTGCATACAGGTCTTTTGTCTCCTTAGGTAGGTTTATTCCTAGGTATTTTATTCTTTTTGTTGCAATGGTAAACGGGAGTGTTTTCTTAATTTCACTTTCAGATTTTTCATCATTAGTATACAGGAATGCAAGAGATTTCTGTGCATTAATTTTGTATCCTGCTACTTTACCAAATTCATTGATTAGCTCTAGTAGTTTTCTGGTAGCATCTTTTGGATTCTCTATGTATAGTATCATGTCATCTGCAAACAGTGACAGCTTTACTTCTTCTTTTCCGATTTGGATTCCTTTTATTTCTTTTTCGTCTCTGATTGCTGTGGCTAACACTTCCAAAACTATGTTGAATAATAGTGGTGAGAGTGGGCAACCTTGTCTTGTTCCTGATCTTAGTGGAAATGGTTTCAGTTTTTCACCATTGAGGACAATGTTGGCTGTGGGTTTGTCATATACGGCCTTTATTATGTTGAGGAAAGTTCCCTCTATGCCTACTTTCTGCAGGACTTTTATCATAAATGGGTGTTGAATTTTGTCGAAAGCTTTCTCTGCATCTATTGAGATGATCATATGGTTTTTCTCTTTCAATTTGTTAATATGATGTATCACGTTGATTGATTTGCGTATATTGAAGAATCCTTGCATTCCTGGAATAAACCCCACTTGATCATGGTGTATGATCCTTTCAATGTGCTGTTGGATTCTGTTTGCTAGTATTTTGTTGAGGATTTTTGCATCTATGTTCATCAGTGATATTGGCCTGTAGTTTTCTTTCTTTGTGACATCTTTGCCTGGTTTTGGTATCAGGGTGATGGTGGCCTCGTAGAATGAGTTGGGGAGTGTTCCTCCCTCTGCAATATTTTGGAAGAGTTTGAGAAGGATAGGTGTTAGCTCTTCTCTAAATGTTTGATAGAATTCGCCTGTGAAGCCATCTGGTCCTGGGCTTTTGTGTGTTGGAAGATTTTTAATCACAGTTTCAATTTCAGTGCTTGTGATTGGTCTGTTCATATTTTCTATTTCTTCCTGGTTCAGTCTCGGCAGGTTGTGCATTTCTAAGAATCTGTCCATTTCTTCCAGGTTGTCCATTTTATTGGCATAGAGTTGCTTGTAGTAATCTCTTATGATCGTTTGTATTTCTGCAGTGTCAGTGGTTACTTCTCCTTTTTCATTTCTAATTCTATTAATTTGAGTCTTCTCCTTTTTTCTCTTGATGAGTCTGGCTAATGGTTTATCAATTTTGTTTATCTTCTCAAAGAACCAGCTTTTAGTTTCATTGATTTTTGCTATTGTTTCCTTCATTTCTTTTTCATTTATTTCTGATCTGATCTTTATGATTTCTTTCCTTCTGCTAGCTTTGGGGTTTTTTTGTTCTTCTTTCTCTAATTGCTTTAGGTGCAAGGTTAGGTTGTTTATTCGAGATGTTTCCTGTTTCTTGATGTAGGCTTGTATTGCTATAAACTTCCCTCTTAGAACTGCTTTTGCTGCATCCCATAGGTTTTGGATCGTCGTGTCTCCATTGTCATTTGTTTCTAGGTATTTTTTGATTTCCCCTTTGATTTCTTCAGGGATCACTTCGTTATTAAGTAGTGTATTGTGTAGCCTCCATGTGTTTGTATTTTTTACAGATCTTTTCCTGTAATTGATATCTAGTCTCATAGCGTTGTGGTCGGAAAAGATACTTGATACGATTTCAATATTTTTAAATTTACCAAGGCTTGATTTGTGACCCAAGATATGATCTATCCTGGAGAATGTTCCATGAGCACTTGAGAAAAATGTGTATTCTGTTGTTTTTGGGTGGAATGTCCTATAAATATCAATTAAGTCCATCTTGTTTAATGTATCATTTAAAGCTTGTGTTTCCTTATTTATTTTCATTTTGGATGATCTGTCCATTGGTGAAAGTGGGGTGTTAAAGTCCCCTACTATGATTGTGTTACTGTCGATTTCCCCTTTTATGGCTGTTAGTATTTGCCTTATGTATTGAGGTGCTCCTATGTTGGGTGCATAAATATTTACAATTGTTATACCTTCCTCTTGGGTCGATCCCTTGATCATTATATAGTGTCCATCTTTGTCTCTTGTAATTGTCTTTATTTTAAAGTCTATTTTGTCTGATATGAGAATTGCTACTCCAGCTTTCTTTTGATTTCCATTTGCATGGAATATCTTTTTCCATCCCCTCACTTTCAGTCTGTATGTGTCTCTAGGTCTGAAGTGGGTCTCTTGTAGACAGCATATATATGGGTCTTGTTTTTGTATCCATTCAGCCAGTCTGTGTCTTTTGGTGGGAGCATTTAATCCATTTACATTTAAGGTAATTATCGATATGTATGTTCCTATTCCCATTTTCTTAAATGTTTTGGGTTTGTTATTGTAGGTGTTTTCCTTCTCTTGTGTTTCTTGCCTAGAGAAGTTCCTTTAGCATTTGTTGTAAAGCTGGTTTGGTGGTGCTGAACTCTCTCAGCTTTTGCTTGTCTGTAAAGGTTTTAATTTCTCCATCAAATCTGAATGAGATCCTTGCTGGGTAGAGTAATCTTGGTTGTAGGTTTTTCTCCTTCATCACTTTAAGTATATCCTGCCACTCCCTTCTGGCTTGCAGCGTTTCTGCTGAAAGATCAGCTGTTAACCTTATGGGGATGCCCTTGTGTGTTATCTGTTGTTTTTCCCTTGCTGCTTTTAATATGTTTTCTTTATATTTAATTTTTGATAGTTTGATTAATATGTGTCTTGGTGTGTTTCTCCTTGGATTTATCCTGTATGGGACTCTCTGTGCTTCCAAGACTTGATTAACTATTTCCTTTCCCATATTAGGGAAGTTTTCAACTATAATCTCTTCAAATATTTTCTCAGTCCCTTTCTTTTTCTCTTCTTCTTCTGGGACCCCTATAATTCGAATGTTGGTGCGTTTAATGTTGTCCCAGAGGTCTCTGAGACTGTCCTCAGTTCTTTTCATTCTTTTTTCTTTATTCTGGTCTGCAGTAGTTATTTCCACCATTTTATCTTCCAGGTCACTTATCCGTTCTTCTGCCTCAGTTATTCTGCTATTGATCCCATCTAGAGTATTTTTAATTTCATTTATTGTGCTTGTCATCGTTTCTTGGTTCCTCTTTAGTTCTTCTACCTCCTTGTTAAATGTTTCTTGCATTTTGTCTATTCTATTTCCAAGACTTTGGATCATCCTTACTCTCATTATTCTGAATTCTTTTTCAGGTAGACTACCTATTTCCTCTTCATTTGTTAGGTCTGGTGTGTTTTGACCCTGCTCCTTCATCTGCTGTGTGTTTTTCTGTCTTCTCATTTTGCTTATCTTACTGTGTTTGGGGTCTCCTTTTCACAGGCTGCAGGTTCATAGTTCCCGTTGTTTTTGGTATCTGTCCCCAGTGGCTAAGGTTGGTTCAGTGGGTTGTGTAGGTTTCCTGGTGGAGGGAACTAGTGCCTGTGTTCTGGTGGATGAGGCTGGATGTTGTCATTCTGGTGGGTTCGTCCACGTCTGGTGGTGTGTTTTGGGGTGTCTGTGGCCTTATTATGATTTTAGGCAGCCTCTCTGTTAATGGATGGGGCTGTGTTCCTCTCTTGCTAGTTGTTTGGCATAGGGTGTCCCGCACTGTAGCTTGCTGGTCGTTGAGTGAAGCTGGGTCTTGATGTTGAGATGGAGATCTGTGAGAGATTTTCGCCGTTTGGTATTACGTGGAGCTGGGAGGTCTCTTGTGGACCAGTGTCCTGAAGTTGGCTCTCCCACCTCAGAGGCACAGCCCTGATGCCTGGCTGGAGCAGCAAGAGCCTTTCATCCACACGGCTCAGAATAAAAGGGAGAAAAAATGGAAAGAAAGAAAAAAAGAGGATAAAATAAAATAAAATAAAGCAATTATAATAAAAAAATAAGAAAAAAAATTATTAAGAGTAAATTTATTAAGAAAAAAAATTTTTTTTAATTTTTAAAAATAAATTTATCAATTTTTTATACTAAAAATAAGAAAAAAATTATTTAGAAAAAATTTATTAGGAAAAAAATTTTTTAATTTTTTAAAATAAAAAATATGAAAAAACTTATTAAAAATTTTTTAAAAAATAGAAAATAAGGAAAAAATTATTAAGAAAACATTTATTAGGGAAAAAAAAATTTTTTAAGCCAAAAAAAAAAAAAAAAACGGACGGACCTAACCCTAGGACTAACGGTGAGAGCAAAGCTATACAGACAAAATCTCACCCAGAAGCATACACATCTACACTCACAAAAAAAAGGAAAAGGGGAAAAGTTAATATATCCTGCTCCCAAAGTCCATCTCCTAAATTTGGGATGATTCGTTGTCTATTCAGGTATTCAACAGATGCAGGCACATCAAGTTGTTTGTGGAGCTTTAATCCGCTGCTTCTGAGGCTGCTGGGAGAGATTTCCCTTTCTCTTCTTTGTTCGTACAGCTCCCGGGGTTCAGCTTTGGATTTGGACCCGCCTCTGCATGTAGGTCCCCTGAGGGCGTCTGTTCCCCGCCCAGACAGAACGGGGTTAAAGGAGCAGCTGATTCGGGGGCTCTGGCTCAGTCAGGCCGGGGGGAGGGAGCGGTACGGAGGAGGCGGGGCGAGCCTGCGGCGGCAGAAGCCGGCGTGACGTTGCAGCAGCCTGAGGCGCGCCGTGCGCTCTCCCGGGGAAGTTGTCCCCGGATTACGGGAGCCTGGCCGTGGCGGGCTGCACAGGCTCCCGGGAGGGGCGGTGTGGAGAATGACCTGTGCTCGCCCACAGGCTGTTTGGTGGCGGCAGCAGCAGCCTTAGCGTCTCATGCCCGTCTCTGGGGTCCGCGCTGATAGCCGCGGCTCGCGCCCGTCTCTGGAGTTCGTTTAAGTGGCGCTCTGAATCCCCTCTCCTTGCACGCCGCGAAACAAAGAGGCAAGAAAAAGTCTCCTGCCTCTTCGGCAGCTGCAGACTTTTTCTCGTGCACCCTCCCGGCTAGTTGTGGTGCGCTAGACCCTTCAGGCTGTGTTCACGCAGCCAACCACAGTCCTCTCCCTGGGATCCGACCGAAGCCCGCGCCTCAGCTCCCAGCCCCCGCCCGCCCCGGCGGGTGAGCAGACAAGCCTCTCGGGCTGGTGAGTGCTGCTCGGCGCCGAGCCTCTGTGCGGGAATCTCTCCGTTTTTCCCTCTGCGTCCCTGTTGCTGTGGGATCCGCGCTGATAGCCGCGGCTCGCGCCCGTCTCTGGAGCTCGTTTAGGCGGCGCTCTGAATCCCCTCTCCTTGCGCGCCGCGAAACAAAGAGGCAAGAAAAATTCTCTTGCCTCTTTGGCAGCTGCAGTCTTTTTCCCGGGCTCCCTCCCGGCCAGCACCGAAGCCCAAGCCCCAGCTCCCAGGCCCCGCCCGCCCCGGCGGCTGAGCAGACAAGCCTCTCGGGCTGGTGAGTGCTGGTCGGCACCGCTCCTCTGTGCGGGAATCTCCGCTTTGCCCACCGCACCAATGTGGCTGCGCTCTCCTCCATGGCTCCGAAGCTTCCCCCCTCTGCTACCCGCAGTCTCTGCCCACGAAGGGGCTTCCTAGTGTGTGGAAACCTTTCCTCCTTCACAGCTCCCTCCCACTGGTGCAGGTCCCGTCCCTATTCTTTTGTCTCTGTTATTTCTTTTTTCTTTTGCCCTACCCAAGTACGTGGGGATTTTCTTGCCTTTTGGGAGGTCTGACGTCTTCTGCCAGCGTTCAGTGGGTGTTCTGTAGGAGCAGTTCCACGTGTAGATGTATTTCTCATGTATCTGTGGGGAGGAAGGTGATCTCCGCGTCTTACTCTTCCGCCATCTTGCCCCTCCCTCCATCTGGCAGCATTTCTAAGTTGCCAACTCTGCTTGCTAGGGAAACAGAACCTTGCTGCAAGTTGTGCTTTGAGGTTGCAGATTAGAGTGGAATGTGCCAGGACAAACCCCCATAAGTTTTAGCCTCCTTAATTCTTGTTTGTGTCTTTAAGTTGTAGTTTTTATCAGAGCAAATTTGATTGAAAAATGTCTTTTGTTCTAGGAGTACAGAATCTTGTTCATTTACACATATACATATATCTATTGATCTTTGGGTCCTTTTCCATGTCGGTTATTACAGAGTGTTGAGTAGACCACTCTTGGTATTCCATAGGTCTTTGGGGATTATATTTTTTATATGTATTAGTATATGTGTGTTAACCCCAATATCCTAATTTATCCATTCCTCACACCATTTCTTTGGCTTGACCGTAAGTTTGTCTTCTCATTCTGAGATTGTCTTTCTCTATGGAAATATGTTCATTTTTATGAATTTTCAGATAACATAAGGGATATCATAGGACATTTGTCTTTCGCATTCTGACTTACTTCACGTTGTGTGATTATCTCTAGGCTCATCTGTGGTGCTGCATATGCCATTCTTTTATATTTTTTCGTGACTGATATTCCATTCTGTCCATATACCACTTCTTCTCTGTCCGTTCATCTGTTTATGGACCTTCTTTTGGCTTCCATGTCGTGGCTATTTCAATATTGCTGCAGTGCACATTTGCCTGCCTCTGTCTTTCCGATTCTGGTGGTCTTAGGTCATAGGCCCAAAAGGTGCCCTGCCGCATCATATGGTAGCTCAATTTTTACCTTTTAAAGCAGCTCCATTCAGTTTTCGTTAGTGCTGTTACCAATTACATCCCACCAGCAGCTAGAAGGTACACAGTTCTCTAAAACCCCTTCAGCATTTATAGTGTGTAGACTCTTTGCTGATGGTCATTTGACTGGTGTGAGCTGAAACCTTTTTGGAGGTTGGATTTGTATGTGGCTAATAATTCCTTGTACTGAGCTTTAGGCATGTCCATTTTGTTCTTTTCCTTTTGTTTTTTTAAAGTGTGAGTACAACTTCCCTCTTCATGTTGACTTCTTGAAAGATTTGTCGTGTGTTGAATTTTCTTGCCTATTCCCTACCCCAGGGCATTTTTTGAGGGCAGATGCCATTTACAGCCCTGAGTCCTTGTGACTATTAAGCAACCATTAGCACTGGGTTTAAAGCTGCTGTTGTGGGAAACACCCACTAAGCGGCAGCATCATTACGTTCTCAACTCTTGTTATTAGGGCACCAGAGTCTTCCTGGACGTAGTGCTCCAACGTTGTAAATTAGAGGGGAATGTGCTGGGACAAGCCCCCAGAAGTTTATGTCTCCTTACTTATGTTTGTTTTATGAATTTAATTTCTCTTTCTTATCGGAGTAAATTTGATTAGAGTGTTGTGATTGTCTGGCTGTACAGAATCTGCTCAATGATTCATACATATGTCTGTTCATGTTCTGATTCTGTTACCATATGTCTTATTACAGAATTTTGAGTAGACCTCGCATGGTATTTGGTAGGTGTTTTGTCATTCTATATTTTATATGTATTGGTGATTATATAATTCATAGAGTTTATATGTTATATGTTTATATACATTTAACATACATTAGTATATGTATGTTAGCCCCATAATCCTAATTTATCCATCCTCCCACCTTTCATTTTGGTTAACCATTAGTTTGTTTTATAAGTCTGTGAGTGTCTTTTTCTGTGGAAATATGTCCATTTGTAGCAATCTTAGGATAACAGGTATAAATGATATCATAGGATATTTGTCATTCCCTTTTGACTTACTTAACCCCATATGATTATTTCTAGGCTCATCTGTAGTCCTGAAAACGGCATTTTTCATTTTTTTCCCGAGGCTACTATTCCATTTAGTCCGTATACCACTTCTTCTTTGTCCATTCATCTGTTTATGGACCTTTTTTTGCTTCCACGTCTTGGCTATTTCAGTAATGCTGCAGTGCACATTTGCCTGCCTCTGTCTTTCCGATTCTGGTGGTCTTAGGTTATAGGCCCAAAAGGTGCCCTGCCGCGTCATATGGTAGCTCAATTTTTACCTTTTAAAGCAGCTCCATTCACTTTTCGTTAGTGCTGTTACCACTTTACATCCCACCAGCAGCTACAAGCTACACAGTTCTCTAAAATCCCTTCAGCATTTACGGTTTGCAGACTTTTTGCTGATGGTCATTTGACTGGTGTGAGCTGAAACCTTTTTGGAGGTTGGGTTTGCATGTGGCTAATAATTCCTTATACTGAGCTTTAGGCATGTCCTTTTTATTCTTTTCTTTTTTTTTTTAAAGAGTGAGTACAACTTCCCTCTTCATATTGACTTCTTCAAAAACTTGTCATGTGTTGAATTTTCTTGCCTATTCCCTACCCCAGGGCATTTTTTGAGGGCAGGTGTCATTTACAGCCCTGCAGTCCTTGTGACTATTAAGCAACCATTAGCACTGGGTTTAAAGCTGCTGTTGTGGGAAACAGCCACAAGGCGGCAGCATTATTACGTTCTCACCTCTTGTTACTAGGGCAACAGAGTCTTCCTGGAGGTAGTGTTCCGAGGTTGTAAATTAGAGGGGAATGTGCTGGGAATAGCCCCCAGAAGTTTATGTCTCCTTACTTATGTTTGTTTTTTAAATTTAATTTCTCTTTCTTATCGGAGTAAATTCGATTAGAGTGTTGTGATTGTCTGGCTGTACAGAATGTGCTCAATGATTCATACATATGTCTGTTCATCTTCAGATCCTGTTACCATGTAATTTTTTACAGAATGTTGAGTAGACCTCCCTTGGTATTTGGCAGGTGTTTCGTGATTATATATTTTATATGTATTGGTGATTATATAATTCATAGAGTTTATATGTTATATGTTTATATACATTTAACATACATTAGTATATGTATGTTATCCCCATAGTCCTAATTTATCCATCCTCCCACCTTTCATTTTGGCGAACCATTCGTTTGTGTTATAAGTCTGTGAGTGTCTTTTTCTGTGGAAATATGTTCATTGGTAGAAATCTTAGGATAACATGTATAAATGATATCATAGGATATTTGTTATTCCCTTTTGAATAACTTAACCTAATATGATTATTTCTAGGCTCATCTGTAGTCCTGAAAACGGCACTGTTCATTTTTTTCTGAGGCTACTATTCCATTCGGTACGTATACCACTTCTTCTTTGTCCATTTATCTGATGATGGACATTTTGTTTGTATCCATGTCTTAGCTATTGTTCATACTGCTGCAATACACGATTTTCCATCCCGTGTCTTTTTGATTCTGGCTTTCACAGGTGACAGGCCCAATAGTGGGCCTTCCGGATCATATGGTGACTCAATTTTTACCTTTAAACGCACTGCCATTCTGTTCCTATTATTGGCTGTTACCAGTTTACATCCCACTTAGACTGAGAGGTTACGCTATTGTCCACAACTTCTTCAACATCTATCGTTTGTTGACTTTTTGCTGATGGTCATTGTGACTGGTGTTAGGTGATACCTTTGTGTAGATTGGATTTGCATGCGTCTAATAATTCCTGATGTTTTGCATTTCTCAGTGTCTTTTTCATTTTTTTTAAGATTGAGCTAAACTTACAACTTCAAATTGCCTTCTTGAAAAATTTACCGCGTTTGGATTTTTATGGCCATTCCCAACCCCAGGACATTTTTTGAGGTCATGAGTCATTTACAGCCCTGCCGTCCTTGTGAATATTAGTGACCATTAGCAGTAGATTTAAAGCTGCTCTTTGAGGAAACGGCCTTAGGGTGGCAGCATTTCTTTTTTTTTTTTTTTTTTAAACATCTTTATTGAAGTATAATTGCTTTACAATGGTGTGCTAGCTTCTGCTTTACAACAAACTGAATTAGTTACACATATACATATGTTGCCATATCTCTTCCCTCTTGCATCTCCCTCCCTCCCACCCTCCCTATCCCACCCCTCTAGGTGGTCACAAAGCACCGAGCTGATCTCCCTGTGCTATGTGGCTGCTTCCCACTAGTTATCTATTTTACATTTGGTAGTGTATATATGTCCATGACACTCTCTCACCCTGTCACATCTCACCCCTCCCCCTCCCCATATCCTCAAGTCCATTCTCTAGTAGGTCTGTGTCTTTATTCCCATCTTGCCACTAGGTTCTTCATGACCTCTTTTTTTTTTTTCCCTTAGATTCCATATATATGTGTTAGCATACTGTATTTGTTTTTCTCTTTCTGACTTACTTCACTCTGTATGACAGACTCTAACTCCATCCACCTCATTACAAACACCTCCATTTCATTTCTTTTTATGGCTGAGTAATATTCCATTGTATATATGTGCCACATCTTCTTTATCCATTCATCCGATGATGGACACCTAGGTTGCTTCCATGTCCTGGCTATTGTAAACAGAGCTGCAATGAATATTTTGGTACATGACTCTTTCTGAATTATGGTTTTCTCAGGGTATATGCCCAGTAGTGGGATTGCTGGGTCATATGGTAGTTCTATTTTTAGTTTTTTAAGGAACCTCCATACTGTTCTCCATAGTGGCTGTATCAATTTACATTCCCACCAACAGTGCAAGAGTGTTCCCTTTTCTCCACACCCTCTCCAGCATTTATTGTTTCTAGATTTTTTGATGATGGCCATTCTGACCGGTGTGAGATGATACCTCATTGTAGTTTTGATTTGCATTTCTCTAATGATTAATGATGTTGAACATTCTTTCATGTGTCTGTTGGCAATCTGTATCTCTTCTTTGGAGAAATGTCTATTTAGGTCTTCTGCCCATTTTTGGATTGGGTTGTTTGTTTTTTTGTTATTGAGCTGCATGAGCTGCTTGTAAATCTTGGAGATTAATCCTTTGTCCGTTGCTTCATTTGCAAATATTTTCTCCCATTCTGAGGGTTGTCTTTTGGTCTTGTTTATGGTTTCCTTTGCTGTGCAAAAGCTTTTAAGTTTCATTAGGTCCCATTTGTTTATTTGTGTTTTTATTTCCATTTCTCTAGGACCTGGGTCAAAAAGGATCTTGCTGTGACTTATGTCATACAGTGTTCTGCCTATGTTTTCCTCTAAGAGTTTGATAGTGTCTGGCCTTACACTTAGGTCTTTAATCCATTTTGAGTTTATTTTTGTGTATGGTGTTAGGGAGTGTTCTAATTTCATACTTTTACATGTACCTGTCCAATTTTCCCAGCACCACTTATTGAAGAGGCTGTCTTTTCTCCACTGTATATGCTTGCCTCCTTTATCAAAGATAAGGTGACCATATGTGCGTGGGCTTATCTCTGGGCTTTCTATCCTGTTCCATTGATCTATATTTCTGTTTTTGTGCCAGTACCAAACTGTCTTGATTACTGTAGCTTTGTAATATAGTCTGAAGTCAGGGAGCCTGATTCCTCCAGCTCCATTTTTCGTTCTCAAGATTGCTTTGGCTATTCGGGGTCTTTTGTGTTTCCATACAAATTGTGAAATTTTTTGTTCTAGTTCTGTGAAAAATGCCAGTGGTAGTTTGATAGGGATTGCATTGAATCTGTAGATTGCTTTGGGTAGCAGAGTCATTTTCACAATGTTTATTCTTCCAATCCAAGAACATGGTATATCTCTCCATCTATTTGTATCATCTTTAATTTCTTTCATCAGTGTCCTATAATTTTCTGCATACAGGTCTTTTGTCTCCTTAGGTAGGTTTATTCCTAGGTATTTTATTCTTTTTGTTGCAATGGTAAACGGGAGTGTTTTCTTAATTTCACTTTCAGATTTTTCATCATTAGTATACAGGAATGCAAGAGATTTCTGTGCATTAATTTTGTATCCTGCTACTTTACCAAATTCATTGATTAGCTCTAGTAGTTTTCTGGTAGCATCTTTTGGATTCTCTATGTATAGTATCATGTCATCTGCAAACAGTGACAGCTTTACTTCTTCTTTTCCGATTTGGATTCCTTTTATTTCTTTTTCGTCTCTGATTGCTGTGGCTAACACTTCCAAAACTATGTTGAATAATAGTGGTGAGAGTGGGCAACCTTGTCTTGTTCCTGATCTTAGTGGAAATGGTTTCAGTTTTTCACCATTGAGGACAATGTTGGCTGTGGGTTTGTCATATACGGCCTTTATTATGTTGAGGAAAGTTCCCTCTATGCCTACTTTCTGCAGGACTTTTATCATAAATGGGTGTTGAATTTTGTCGAAAGCTTTCTCTGCATCTATTGAGATGATCATATGGTTTTTCTCTTTCAATTTGTTAATATGATGTATCACGTTGATTGATTTGCGTATATTGAAGAATCCTTGCATTCCTGGAATAAACCCCACTTGATCATGGTGTATGATCCTTTCAATGTGCTGTTGGATTCTGTTTGCTAGTATTTTGTTGAGGATTTTTGCATCTATGTTCATCAGTGATATTGGCCTGTAGTTTTCTTTCTTTGTGACATCTTTGCCTGGTTTTGGTATCAGGGTGATGGTGGCCTCGTAGAATGAGTTGGGGAGTGTTCCTCCCTCTGCAATATTTTGGAAGAGTTTGAGAAGGATAGGTGTTAGCTCTTCTCTAAATGTTTGATAGAATTCGCCTGTGAAGCCATCTGGTCCTGGGCTTTTGTGTGTTGGAAGATTTTTAATCACAGTTTCAATTTCAGTGCTTGTGATTGGTCTGTTCATATTTTCTATTTCTTCCTGGTTCAGTCTCGGCAGGTTGTGCATTTCTAAGAATCTGTCCATTTCTTCCAGGTTGTCCATTTTATTGGCATAGAGTTGCTTGTAGTAATCTCTTATGATCGTTTGTATTTCTGCAGTGTCAGTGGTTACTTCTCCTTTTTCATTTCTAATTCTATTAATTTGAGTCTTCTCCTTTTTTCTCTTGATGAGTCTGGCTAATGGTTTATCAATTTTGTTTATCTTCTCAAAGAACCAGCTTTTAGTTTCATTGATTTTTGCTATTGTTTCCTTCATTTCTTTTTCATTTATTTCTGATCTGATCTTTATGATTTCTTTCCTTCTGCTAGCTTTGGGGTTTTTTTGTTCTTCTTTCTCTAATTGCTTTAGGTGCAAGGTTAGGTTGTTTATTCGAGATGTTTCCTGTTTCTTGATGTAGGCTTGTATTGCTATAAACTTCCCTCTTAGAACTGCTTTTGCTGCATCCCATAGGTTTTGGATCGTCGTGTCTCCATTGTCATTTGTTTCTAGGTATTTTTTGATTTCCCCTTTGATTTCTTCAGGGATCACTTCGTTATTAAGTAGTGTATTGTGTAGCCTCCATGTGTTTGTATTTTTTACAGATCTTTTCCTGTAATTGATATCTAGTCTCATAGCGTTGTGGTCGGAAAAGATACTTGATACGATTTCAATATTTTTAAATTTACCAAGGCTTGATTTGTGACCCAAGATATGATCTATCCTGGAGAATGTTCCATGAGCACTTGAGAAAAATGTGTATTCTGTTGTTTTTGGGTGGAATGTCCTATAAATATCAATTAAGTCCATCTTGTTTAATGTATCATTTAAAGCTTGTGTTTCCTTATTTATTTTCATTTTGGATGATCTGTCCATTGGTGAAAGTGGGGTGTTAAAGTCCCCTACTATGATTGTGTTACTGTCGATTTCCCCTTTTATGGCTGTTAGTATTTGCCTTATGTATTGAGGTGCTCCTATGTTGGGTGCATAAATATTTACAATTGTTATACCTTCCTCTTGGGTCGATCCCTTGATCATTATATAGTGTCCATCTTTGTCTCTTGTAATTGTCTTTATTTTAAAGTCTATTTTGTCTGATATGAGAATTGCTACTCCAGCTTTCTTTTGATTTCCATTTGCATGGAATATCTTTTTCCATCCCCTCACTTTCAGTCTGTATGTGTCTCTAGGTCTGAAGTGGGTCTCTTGTAGACAGCATATATATGGGTCTTGTTTTTGTATCCATTCAGCCAGTCTGTGTCTTTTGGTGGGAGCATTTAATCCATTTACATTTAAGGTAATTATCGATATGTATGTTCCTATTCCCATTTTCTTAAATGTTTTGGGTTTGTTATTGTAGGTGTTTTCCTTCTCTTGTGTTTCTTGCCTAGAGAAGTTCCTTTAGCATTTGTTGTAAAGCTGGTTTGGTGGTGCTGAACTCTCTCAGCTTTTGCTTGTCTGTAAAGGTTTTAATTTCTCCATCAAATCTGAATGAGATCCTTGCTGGGTAGAGTAATCTTGGTTGTAGGTTTTTCTCCTTCATCACTTTAAGTATATCCTGCCACTCCCTTCTGGCTTGCAGCGTTTCTGCTGAAAGATCAGCTGTTAACCTTATGGGGATGCCCTTGTGTGTTATCTGTTGTTTTTCCCTTGCTGCTTTTAATATGTTTTCTTTATATTTAATTTTTGATAGTTTGATTAATATGTGTCTTGGTGTGTTTCTCCTTGGATTTATCCTGTATGGGACTCTCTGTGCTTCCAAGACTTGATTAACTATTTCCTTTCCCATATTAGGGAAGTTTTCAACTATAATCTCTTCAAATATTTTCTCAGTCCCTTTCTTTTTCTCTTCTTCTTCTGGGACCCCTATAATTCGAATGTTGGTGCGTTTAATGTTGTCCCAGAGGTCTCTGAGACTGTCCTCAGTTCTTTTCATTCTTTTTTCTTTATTCTGGTCTGCAGTAGTTATTTCCACCATTTTATCTTCCAGGTCACTTATCCGTTCTTCTGCCTCAGTTATTCTGCTATTGATCCCATCTAGAGTATTTTTAATTTCATTTATTGTGCTTGTCATCGTTTCTTGGTTCCTCTTTAGTTCTTCTACCTCCTTGTTAAATGTTTCTTGCATTTTGTCTATTCTATTTCCAAGACTTTGGATCATCCTTACTCTCATTATTCTGAATTCTTTTTCAGGTAGACTACCTATTTCCTCTTCATTTGTTAGGTCTGGTGTGTTTTGACCCTGCTCCTTCATCTGCTGTGTGTTTTTCTGTCTTCTCATTTTGCTTATCTTACTGTGTTTGGGGTCTCCTTTTCACAGGCTGCAGGTTCATAGTTCCCGTTGTTTTTGGTATCTGTCCCCAGTGGCTAAGGTTGGTTCAGTGGGTTGTGTAGGTTTCCTGGTGGAGGGAACTAGTGCCTGTGTTCTGGTGGATGAGGCTGGATGTTGTCATTCTGGTGGGTTCGTCCACGTCTGGTGGTGTGTTTTGGGGTGTCTGTGGCCTTATTATGATTTTAGGCAGCCTCTCTGTTAATGGATGGGGCTGTGTTCCTCTCTTGCTAGTTGTTTGGCATAGGGTGTCCCGCACTGTAGCTTGCTGGTCGTTGAGTGAAGCTGGGTCTTGATGTTGAGATGGAGATCTGTGAGAGATTTTCGCCGTTTGGTATTACGTGGAGCTGGGAGGTCTCTTGTGGACCAGTGTCCTGAAGTTGGCTCTCCCACCTCAGAGGCACAGCCCTGATGCCTGGCTGGAGCAGCAAGAGCCTTTCATCCACACGGCTCAGAATAAAAGGGAGAAAAAATGGAAAGAAAGAAAAAAAGAGGATAAAATAAAATAAAATAAAGCAATTATAATAAAAAAATAAGAAAAAAAATTATTAAGAGTAAATTTATTAAGAAAAAAAATTTTTTTTAATTTTTAAAAATAAATTTATCAATTTTTTATACTAAAAATAAGAAAAAAATTATTTAGAAAAAATTTATTAGGAAAAAAATTTTTTAATTTTTTAAAATAAAAAATATGAAAAAACTTATTAAAAATTTTTTAAAAAATAGAAAATAAGGAAAAAATTATTAAGAAAACATTTATTAGGGAAAAAAAAATTTTTTAAGCCAAAAAAAAAAAAAAAAACGGACGGACCTAACCCTAGGACTAACGGTGAGAGCAAAGCTATACAGACAAAATCTCACCCAGAAGCATACACATCTACACTCACAAAAAAAAGGAAAAGGGGAAAAGTTAATATATCCTGCTCCCAAAGTCCATCTCCTAAATTTGGGATGATTCGTTGTCTATTCAGGTATTCAACAGATGCAGGCACATCAAGTTGTTTGTGGAGCTTTAATCCGCTGCTTCTGAGGCTGCTGGGAGAGATTTCCCTTTCTCTTCTTTGTTCGTACAGCTCCCGGGGTTCAGCTTTGGATTTGGACCCGCCTCTGCATGTAGGTCCCCTGAGGGCGTCTGTTCCCCGCCCAGACAGAACGGGGTTAAAGGAGCAGCTGATTCGGGGGCTCTGGCTCAGTCAGGCCGGGGGGAGGGAGCGGTACGGAGGAGGCGGGGCGAGCCTGCGGCGGCAGAAGCCGGCGTGACGTTGCAGCAGCCTGAGGCGCGCCGTGCGCTCTCCCGGGGAAGTTGTCCCCGGATTACGGGAGCCTGGCCGTGGCGGGCTGCACAGGCTCCCGGGAGGGGCGGTGTGGAGAATGACCTGTGCTCGCCCACAGGCTGTTTGGTGGCGGCAGCAGCAGCCTTAGCGTCTCATGCCCGTCTCTGGGGTCCGCGCTGATAGCCGCGGCTCGCGCCCGTCTCTGGAGTTCGTTTAAGTGGCGCTCTGAATCCCCTCTCCTTGCACGCCGCGAAACAAAGAGGCAAGAAAAAGTCTCCTGCCTCTTCGGCAGCTGCAGACTTTTTCTCGTGCACCCTCCCGGCTAGTTGTGGTGCGCTAGACCCTTCAGGCTGTGTTCACGCAGCCAACCACAGTCCTCTCCCTGGGATCCGACCGAAGCCCGCGCCTCAGCTCCCAGCCCCCGCCCGCCCCGGCGGGTGAGCAGACAAGCCTCTCGGGCTGGTGAGTGCTGCTCGGCGCCGAGCCTCTGTGCGGGAATCTCTCCGTTTTTCCCTCTGCGTCCCTGTTGCTGTGGGATCCGCGCTGATAGCCGCGGCTCGCGCCCGTCTCTGGAGCTCGTTTAGGCGGCGCTCTGAATCCCCTCTCCTTGCGCGCCGCGAAACAAAGAGGCAAGAAAAATTCTCTTGCCTCTTTGGCAGCTGCAGTCTTTTTCCCGGGCTCCCTCCCGGCCAGCACCGAAGCCCAAGCCCCAGCTCCCAGGCCCCGCCCGCCCCGGCGGCTGAGCAGACAAGCCTCTCGGGCTGGTGAGTGCTGGTCGGCACCGCTCCTCTGTGCGGGAATCTCCGCTTTGCCCACCGCACCAATGTGGCTGCGCTCTCCTCCATGGCTCCGAAGCTTCCCCCCTCTGCTACCCGCAGTCTCTGCCCACGAAGGGGCTTCCTAGTGTGTGGAAACCTTTCCTCCTTCACAGCTCCCTCCCACTGGTGCAGGTCCCGTCCCTATTCTTTTGTCTCTGTTATTTCTTTTTTCTTTTGCCCTACCCAAGTACGTGGGGATTTTCTTGCCTTTTGGGAGGTCTGACGTCTTCTGCCAGCGTTCAGTGGGTGTTCTGTAGGAGCAGTTCCACGTGTAGATGTATTTCTCATGTATCTGTGGGGAGGAAGGTGATCTCCGCGTCTTACTCTTCCGCCATCTTGCCCCTCCCTCCATCTGGCAGCATTTCTAAGTTGCCAACTCTGCTTGCTAGGGAAACAGAACCTTGCTGCAAGTTGTGCTTTGAGGTTGCAGATTAGAGTGGAATGTGCCAGGACAAACCCCCATAAGTTTTAGCCTCCTTAATTCTTGTTTGTGTCTTTAAGTTGTAGTTTTTATCAGAGCAAATTTGATTGAAAAATGTCTTTTGTTCTAGGAGTACAGAATCTTGTTCATTTACACATATACATATATCTATTGATCTTTGGGTCCTTTTCCATGTCGGTTATTACAGAGTGTTGAGTAGACCACTCTTGGTATTCCATAGGTCTTTGGGGATTATATTTTTTATATGTATTAGTATATGTGTGTTAACCCCAATATCCTAATTTATCCATTCCTCACACCATTTCTTTGGCTTGACCGTAAGTTTGTCTTCTCATTCTGAGATTGTCTTTCTCTATGGAAATATGTTCATTTTTATGAATTTTCAGATAACATAAGGGATATCATAGGACATTTGTCTTTCGCATTCTGACTTACTTCACGTTGTGTGATTATCTCTAGGCTCATCTGTGGTGCTGCATATGCCATTCTTTTATATTTTTTCGTGACTGATATTCCATTCTGTCCATATACCACTTCTTCTCTGTCCGTTCATCTGTTTATGGACCTTCTTTTGGCTTCCATGTCGTGGCTATTTCAATATTGCTGCAGTGCACATTTGCCTGCCTCTGTCTTTCCGATTCTGGTGGTCTTAGGTCATAGGCCCAAAAGGTGCCCTGCCGCATCATATGGTAGCTCAATTTTTACCTTTTAAAGCAGCTCCATTCAGTTTTCGTTAGTGCTGTTACCAATTACATCCCACCAGCAGCTAGAAGGTACACAGTTCTCTAAAACCCCTTCAGCATTTATAGTGTGTAGACTCTTTGCTGATGGTCATTTGACTGGTGTGAGCTGAAACCTTTTTGGAGGTTGGATTTGTATGTGGCTAATAATTCCTTGTACTGAGCTTTAGGCATGTCCATTTTGTTCTTTTCCTTTTGTTTTTTTAAAGTGTGAGTACAACTTCCCTCTTCATGTTGACTTCTTGAAAGATTTGTCGTGTGTTGAATTTTCTTGCCTATTCCCTACCCCAGGGCATTTTTTGAGGGCAGATGCCATTTACAGCCCTGAGTCCTTGTGACTATTAAGCAACCATTAGCACTGGGTTTAAAGCTGCTGTTGTGGGAAACACCCACTAAGCGGCAGCATCATTACGTTCTCAACTCTTGTTATTAGGGCACCAGAGTCTTCCTGGACGTAGTGCTCCAACGTTGTAAATTAGAGGGGAATGTGCTGGGACAAGCCCCCAGAAGTTTATGTCTCCTTACTTATGTTTGTTTTATGAATTTAATTTCTCTTTCTTATCGGAGTAAATTTGATTAGAGTGTTGTGATTGTCTGGCTGTACAGAATCTGCTCAATGATTCATACATATGTCTGTTCATGTTCTGATTCTGTTACCATATGTCTTATTACAGAATTTTGAGTAGACCTCGCATGGTATTTGGTAGGTGTTTTGTCATTCTATATTTTATATGTATTGGTGATTATATAATTCATAGAGTTTATATGTTATATGTTTATATACATTTAACATACATTAGTATATGTATGTTAGCCCCATAATCCTAATTTATCCATCCTCCCACCTTTCATTTTGGTTAACCATTAGTTTGTTTTATAAGTCTGTGAGTGTCTTTTTCTGTGGAAATATGTCCATTTGTAGCAATCTTAGGATAACAGGTATAAATGATATCATAGGATATTTGTCATTCCCTTTTGACTTACTTAACCCCATATGATTATTTCTAGGCTCATCTGTAGTCCTGAAAACGGCATTTTTCATTTTTTTCCCGAGGCTACTATTCCATTTAGTCCGTATACCACTTCTTCTTTGTCCATTCATCTGTTTATGGACCTTTTTTTGCTTCCACGTCTTGGCTATTTCAGTAATGCTGCAGTGCACATTTGCCTGCCTCTGTCTTTCCGATTCTGGTGGTCTTAGGTTATAGGCCCAAAAGGTGCCCTGCCGCGTCATATGGTAGCTCAATTTTTACCTTTTAAAGCAGCTCCATTCACTTTTCGTTAGTGCTGTTACCACTTTACATCCCACCAGCAGCTACAAGCTACACAGTTCTCTAAAATCCCTTCAGCATTTACGGTTTGCAGACTTTTTGCTGATGGTCATTTGACTGGTGTGAGCTGAAACCTTTTTGGAGGTTGGGTTTGCATGTGGCTAATAATTCCTTATACTGAGCTTTAGGCATGTCCTTTTTATTCTTTTCTTTTTTTTTTTAAAGAGTGAGTACAACTTCCCTCTTCATATTGACTTCTTCAAAAACTTGTCATGTGTTGAATTTTCTTGCCTATTCCCTACCCCAGGGCATTTTTTGAGGGCAGGTGTCATTTACAGCCCTGCAGTCCTTGTGACTATTAAGCAACCATTAGCACTGGGTTTAAAGCTGCTGTTGTGGGAAACAGCCACAAGGCGGCAGCATTATTACGTTCTCACCTCTTGTTACTAGGGCAACAGAGTCTTCCTGGAGGTAGTGTTCCGAGGTTGTAAATTAGAGGGGAATGTGCTGGGAATAGCCCCCAGAAGTTTATGTCTCCTTACTTATGTTTGTTTTTTAAATTTAATTTCTCTTTCTTATCGGAGTAAATTCGATTAGAGTGTTGTGATTGTCTGGCTGTACAGAATGTGCTCAATGATTCATACATATGTCTGTTCATCTTCAGATCCTGTTACCATGTAATTTTTTACAGAATGTTGAGTAGACCTCCCTTGGTATTTGGCAGGTGTTTCGTGATTATATATTTTATATGTATTGGTGATTATATAATTCATAGAGTTTATATGTTATATGTTTATATACATTTAACATACATTAGTATATGTATGTTATCCCCATAGTCCTAATTTATCCATCCTCCCACCTTTCATTTTGGCGAACCATTCGTTTGTGTTATAAGTCTGTGAGTGTCTTTTTCTGTGGAAATATGTTCATTGGTAGAAATCTTAGGATAACATGTATAAATGATATCATAGGATATTTGTTATTCCCTTTTGAATAACTTAACCTAATATGATTATTTCTAGGCTCATCTGTAGTCCTGAAAACGGCACTGTTCATTTTTTTCTGAGGCTACTATTCCATTCGGTACGTATACCACTTCTTCTTTGTCCATTTATCTGATGATGGACATTTTGTTTGTATCCATGTCTTAGCTATTGTTCATACTGCTGCAATACACGATTTTCCATCCCGTGTCTTTTTGATTCTGGCTTTCACAGGTGACAGGCCCAATAGTGGGCCTTCCGGATCATATGGTGACTCAATTTTTACCTTTAAACGCACTGCCATTCTGTTCCTATTATTGGCTGTTACCAGTTTACATCCCACTTAGACTGAGAGGTTACGCTATTGTCCACAACTTCTTCAACATCTATCGTTTGTTGACTTTTTGCTGATGGTCATTGTGACTGGTGTTAGGTGATACCTTTGTGTAGATTGGATTTGCATGCGTCTAATAATTCCTGATGTTTTGCATTTCTCAGTGTCTTTTTCATTTTTTTTAAGATTGAGCTAAACTTACAACTTCAAATTGCCTTCTTGAAAAATTTACCGCGTTTGGATTTTTATGGCCATTCC
Source organism: Eubalaena glacialis (assembly GCF_028564815.1). NCBI lineage: Eukaryota > Metazoa > Chordata > Mammalia > Artiodactyla > Balaenidae > Eubalaena > Eubalaena glacialis. The sequence goes on from NC_083717.1 coordinate 85,758,437, forward strand.
CAACCCCAGGACATTTTTTGAGGTCATGAGTCATTTACAGCCCTGCCGTCCTTGTGAATATTAGTGACCATTAGCAGTAGATTTAAAGCTGCTCTTTGAGGAAACGGCCTTAGGGTGGCAGCATTTCTTTTTTTTTTTTTTTTTTAAACATCTTTATTGAAGTATAATTGCTTTACAATGGTGTGCTAGCTTCTGCTTTACAACAAACTGAATTAGTTACACATATACATATGTTGCCATATCTCTTCCCTCTTGCATCTCCCTCCCTCCCACCCTCCCTATCCCACCCCTCTAGGTGGTCACAAAGCACCGAGCTGATCTCCCTGTGCTATGTGGCTGCTTCCCACTAGTTATCTATTTTACATTTGGTAGTGTATATATGTCCATGACACTCTCTCACCCTGTCACATCTCACCCCTCCCCCTCCCCATATCCTCAAGTCCATTCTCTAGTAGGTCTGTGTCTTTATTCCCATCTTGCCACTAGGTTCTTCATGACCTCTTTTTTTTTTTTCCCTTAGATTCCATATATATGTGTTAGCATACTGTATTTGTTTTTCTCTTTCTGACTTACTTCACTCTGTATGACAGACTCTAACTCCATCCACCTCATTACAAACACCTCCATTTCATTTCTTTTTATGGCTGAGTAATATTCCATTGTATATATGTGCCACATCTTCTTTATCCATTCATCCGATGATGGACACCTAGGTTGCTTCCATGTCCTGGCTATTGTAAACAGAGCTGCAATGAATATTTTGGTACATGACTCTTTCTGAATTATGGTTTTCTCAGGGTATATGCCCAGTAGTGGGATTGCTGGGTCATATGGTAGTTCTATTTTTAGTTTTTTAAGGAACCTCCATACTGTTCTCCATAGTGGCTGTATCAATTTACATTCCCACCAACAGTGCAAGAGTGTTCCCTTTTCTCCACACCCTCTCCAGCATTTATTGTTTCTAGATTTTTTGATGATGGCCATTCTGACCGGTGTGAGATGATACCTCATTGTAGTTTTGATTTGCATTTCTCTAATGATTAATGATGTTGAACATTCTTTCATGTGTCTGTTGGCAATCTGTATCTCTTCTTTGGAGAAATGTCTATTTAGGTCTTCTGCCCATTTTTGGATTGGGTTGTTTGTTTTTTTGTTATTGAGCTGCATGAGCTGCTTGTAAATCTTGGAGATTAATCCTTTGTCCGTTGCTTCATTTGCAAATATTTTCTCCCATTCTGAGGGTTGTCTTTTGGTCTTGTTTATGGTTTCCTTTGCTGTGCAAAAGCTTTTAAGTTTCATTAGGTCCCATTTGTTTATTTGTGTTTTTATTTCCATTTCTCTAGGACCTGGGTCAAAAAGGATCTTGCTGTGACTTATGTCATACAGTGTTCTGCCTATGTTTTCCTCTAAGAGTTTGATAGTGTCTGGCCTTACACTTAGGTCTTTAATCCATTTTGAGTTTATTTTTGTGTATGGTGTTAGGGAGTGTTCTAATTTCATACTTTTACATGTACCTGTCCAATTTTCCCAGCACCACTTATTGAAGAGGCTGTCTTTTCTCCACTGTATATGCTTGCCTCCTTTATCAAAGATAAGGTGACCATATGTGCGTGGGCTTATCTCTGGGCTTTCTATCCTGTTCCATTGATCTATATTTCTGTTTTTGTGCCAGTACCAAACTGTCTTGATTACTGTAGCTTTGTAATATAGTCTGAAGTCAGGGAGCCTGATTCCTCCAGCTCCATTTTTCGTTCTCAAGATTGCTTTGGCTATTCGGGGTCTTTTGTGTTTCCATACAAATTGTGAAATTTTTTGTTCTAGTTCTGTGAAAAATGCCAGTGGTAGTTTGATAGGGATTGCATTGAATCTGTAGATTGCTTTGGGTAGCAGAGTCATTTTCACAATGTTTATTCTTCCAATCCAAGAACATGGTATATCTCTCCATCTATTTGTATCATCTTTAATTTCTTTCATCAGTGTCCTATAATTTTCTGCATACAGGTCTTTTGTCTCCTTAGGTAGGTTTATTCCTAGGTATTTTATTCTTTTTGTTGCAATGGTAAACGGGAGTGTTTTCTTAATTTCACTTTCAGATTTTTCATCATTAGTATACAGGAATGCAAGAGATTTCTGTGCATTAATTTTGTATCCTGCTACTTTACCAAATTCATTGATTAGCTCTAGTAGTTTTCTGGTAGCATCTTTTGGATTCTCTATGTATAGTATCATGTCATCTGCAAACAGTGACAGCTTTACTTCTTCTTTTCCGATTTGGATTCCTTTTATTTCTTTTTCGTCTCTGATTGCTGTGGCTAACACTTCCAAAACTATGTTGAATAATAGTGGTGAGAGTGGGCAACCTTGTCTTGTTCCTGATCTTAGTGGAAATGGTTTCAGTTTTTCACCATTGAGGACAATGTTGGCTGTGGGTTTGTCATATACGGCCTTTATTATGTTGAGGAAAGTTCCCTCTATGCCTACTTTCTGCAGGACTTTTATCATAAATGGGTGTTGAATTTTGTCGAAAGCTTTCTCTGCATCTATTGAGATGATCATATGGTTTTTCTCTTTCAATTTGTTAATATGATGTATCACGTTGATTGATTTGCGTATATTGAAGAATCCTTGCATTCCTGGAATAAACCCCACTTGATCATGGTGTATGATCCTTTCAATGTGCTGTTGGATTCTGTTTGCTAGTATTTTGTTGAGGATTTTTGCATCTATGTTCATCAGTGATATTGGCCTGTAGTTTTCTTTCTTTGTGACATCTTTGCCTGGTTTTGGTATCAGGGTGATGGTGGCCTCGTAGAATGAGTTGGGGAGTGTTCCTCCCTCTGCAATATTTTGGAAGAGTTTGAGAAGGATAGGTGTTAGCTCTTCTCTAAATGTTTGATAGAATTCGCCTGTGAAGCCATCTGGTCCTGGGCTTTTGTGTGTTGGAAGATTTTTAATCACAGTTTCAATTTCAGTGCTTGTGATTGGTCTGTTCATATTTTCTATTTCTTCCTGGTTCAGTCTCGGCAGGTTGTGCATTTCTAAGAATCTGTCCATTTCTTCCAGGTTGTCCATTTTATTGGCATAGAGTTGCTTGTAGTAATCTCTTATGATCGTTTGTATTTCTGCAGTGTCAGTGGTTACTTCTCCTTTTTCATTTCTAATTCTATTAATTTGAGTCTTCTCCTTTTTTCTCTTGATGAGTCTGGCTAATGGTTTATCAATTTTGTTTATCTTCTCAAAGAACCAGCTTTTAGTTTCATTGATTTTTGCTATTGTTTCCTTCATTTCTTTTTCATTTATTTCTGATCTGATCTTTATGATTTCTTTCCTTCTGCTAGCTTTGGGGTTTTTTTGTTCTTCTTTCTCTAATTGCTTTAGGTGCAAGGTTAGGTTGTTTATTCGAGATGTTTCCTGTTTCTTGATGTAGGCTTGTATTGCTATAAACTTCCCTCTTAGAACTGCTTTTGCTGCATCCCATAGGTTTTGGATCGTCGTGTCTCCATTGTCATTTGTTTCTAGGTATTTTTTGATTTCCCCTTTGATTTCTTCAGGGATCACTTCGTTATTAAGTAGTGTATTGTGTAGCCTCCATGTGTTTGTATTTTTTACAGATCTTTTCCTGTAATTGATATCTAGTCTCATAGCGTTGTGGTCGGAAAAGATACTTGATACGATTTCAATATTTTTAAATTTACCAAGGCTTGATTTGTGACCCAAGATATGATCTATCCTGGAGAATGTTCCATGAGCACTTGAGAAAAATGTGTATTCTGTTGTTTTTGGGTGGAATGTCCTATAAATATCAATTAAGTCCATCTTGTTTAATGTATCATTTAAAGCTTGTGTTTCCTTATTTATTTTCATTTTGGATGATCTGTCCATTGGTGAAAGTGGGGTGTTAAAGTCCCCTACTATGATTGTGTTACTGTCGATTTCCCCTTTTATGGCTGTTAGTATTTGCCTTATGTATTGAGGTGCTCCTATGTTGGGTGCATAAATATTTACAATTGTTATACCTTCCTCTTGGATCGATCCCTTGATCATTATATAGTGTCCATCTTTGTCTCTTGTAATTGTCTTTATTTTAAAGTCTATTTTGTCTGATATGAGAATTGCTACTCCAGCTTTCTTTTGATTTCCATTTGCATGGAATATCTTTTTCCATCCCCTCACTTTCAGTCTGTATGTGTCTCTAGGTCTGAAGTGGGTCTCTTGTAGACAGCATATATATGGGTCTTGTTTTTGTATCCATTCAGCCAGTCTGTGTCTTTTGGTGGGAGCATTTAATCCATTTACATTTAAGGTAATTATCGATATGTATGTTCCTATTCCCATTTTCTTAAATGTTTTGGGTTTGTTATTGTAGGTGTTTTCCTTCTCTTGTGTTTCTTGCCTAGAGAAGTTCCTTTAGCATTTGTTGTAAAGCTGGTTTGGTGGTGCTGAACTCTCTCAGCTTTTGCTTGTCTGTAAAGGTTTTAATTTCTCCATCAAATCTGAATGAGATCCTTGCTGGGTAGAGTAATCTTGGTTGTAGGTTTTTCTCCTTCATCACTTTAAGTATATCCTGCCACTCCCTTCTGGCTTGCAGCGTTTCTGCTGAAAGATCAGCTGTTAACCTTATGGGGATGCCCTTGTGTGTTATCTGTTGTTTTTCCCTTGCTGCTTTTAATATGTTTTCTTTATATTTAATTTTTGATAGTTTGATTAATATGTGTCTTGGTGTGTTTCTCCTTGGATTTATCCTGTATGGGACTCTCTGTGCTTCCAAGACTTGATTAACTATTTCCTTTCCCATATTAGGGAAGTTTTCAACTATAATCTCTTCAAATATTTTCTCAGTCCCTTTCTTTTTCTCTTCTTCTTCTGGGACCCCTATAATTCGAATGTTGGTGCGTTTAATGTTGTCCCAGAGGTCTCTGAGACTGTCCTCAGTTCTTTTCATTCTTTTTTCTTTATTCTGGTCTGCAGTAGTTATTTCCACCATTTTATCTTCCAGGTCACTTATCCGTTCTTCTGCCTCAGTTATTCTGCTATTGATCCCATCTAGAGTATTTTTAATTTCATTTATTGTGCTTGTCATCGTTTCTTGGTTCCTCTTTAGTTCTTCTACCTCCTTGTTAAATGTTTCTTGCATTTTGTCTATTCTATTTCCAAGACTTTGGATCATCCTTACTCTCATTATTCTGAATTCTTTTTCAGGTAGACTACCTATTTCCTCTTCATTTGTTAGGTCTGGTGTGTTTTGACCCTGCTCCTTCATCTGCTGTGTGTTTTTCTGTCTTCTCATTTTGCTTATCTTACTGTGTTTGGGGTCTCCTTTTCACAGGCTGCAGGTTCGTAGTTCCCGTTGTTTTTGGTATCTGTCCCCAGTGGCTAAGGTTGGTTCAGTGGGTTGTGTAGGTTTCCTGGTGGAGGGAACTAGTGCCTGTGTTCTGGTGGATGAGGCTGGATGTTGTCATTCTGGTGGGTTCGTCCACGTCTGGTGGTGTGTTTTGGGGTGTCTGTGGCCTTATTATGATTTTAGGCAGCCTCTCTGTTAATGGATGGGGCTGTGTTCCTCTCTTGCTAGTTGTTTGGCATAGGGTGTCCCGCACTGTAGCTTGCTGGTCGTTGAGTGAAGCTGGGTCTTGATGTTGAGATGGAGATCTGTGAGAGATTTTCGCCGTTTGGTATTACGTGGAGCTGGGAGGTCTCTTGTGGACCAGTGTCCTGAAGTTGGCTCTCCCACCTCAGAGGCACAGCCCTGATGCCTGGCTGGAGCACCAAGAGCCTTTCATCCACACGGCTCAGAATAAAAGGGAGAAAAAATGGAAAGAAAGAAAAAAAGAGGATAAAATAAAATAAAATAAAGCAATTATAATAAAAAAATAAGAAAAAAAATTATTAAGAGTAAATTTATTAAGAAAAAAAATTTTTTTTAATTTTTAAAAATAAATTTATTAATTTTTTATACTAAAAATAAGAAAAAAATTATTTAGAAAAAATTTATTAAGAAAAAAAAATTTTTAATTTTTTAAAATAAAAAATATGAAAAAACTTATTAAAAATTTTTTAAAAAATAGAAAATAAGGAAAAAATTATTAAGAAAACATTTATTAGGGAAAAAAAATTTTTTTAAGCCAAAAAAAAAAAAAAAAAAAAAAAAACGGACGGACCTAACCCTAGGACTAACAGTGAGAGCAAAGCTATAGAGACAAAATCTCACCCAGAAGCATACACATCTACACTCACAAAAAAAAGGAAAAGGGGAAAAGTTAATATATCCTGCTCCCAAAGTCCATCTCCTAAATTTGGGATGATTCGTTGTCTATTCAGGTATTCAACAGATGCAGGCACATCAAGTTGTTTGTGGAGCTTTAATCCGCTGCTTCTGAGGCTGCTGGGAGAGATTTCCCTTTCTCTTCTTTGTTCGTACAGCTCCCGGGGTTCAGCTTTGGATTTGGACCCGCCTCTGCATGTAGGTCCCCTGAGGGCGTCTGTTCCCCGCCCAGACAGAACGGGGTTAAAGGAGCAGCTGATTCGGGGGCTCTGGCTCAGTCAGGCCGGGGGGAGGGAGCGGTACGGAGGAGGCGGGGCGAGCCTGCGGCGGCAGAAGCCGGCGTGACGTTGCAGCAGCCTGAGGCGCGCCGTGCGCTCTCCCGGGGAAGTTGTCCCCGGATTACGGGAGCCTGGCCGTGGCGGGCTGCACAGGCTCCCGGGAGGGGCGGTGTGGAGAATGACCTGTGCTCGCCCACAGGCTGTTTGGTGGCGGCAGCAGCAGCCTTAGCGTCTCATGCCCGTCTCTGGGGTCCGCGCTGATAGCCGCGGCTCGCGCCCGTCTCTGGAGTTCGTTTAAGTGGCGCTCTGAATCCCCTCTCCTTGCACGCCGCGAAACAAAGAGGCAAGAAAAAGTCTCCTGCCTCTTCGGCAGCTGCAGACTTTTTCTCGTGCACCCTCCCGGCTAGTTGTGGTGCGCTAGACCCTTCAGGCTGTGTTCACGCAGCCAACCACAGTCCTCTCCCTGGGATCCGACCGAAGCCCGCGCCTCAGCTCCCAGCCCCCGCCCGCCCCGGCGGGTGAGCAGACAAGCCTCTCGGGCTGGTGAGTGCTGCTCGGCGCCGAGCCTCTGTGCGGGAATCTCTCCGTTTTTCCCTCTGCGTCCCTGTTGCTGTGGGATCCGCGCTGATAGCCGCGGCTCGCGCCCGTCTCTGGAGCTCGTTTAGGCGGCGCTCTGAATCCCCTCTCCTTGCGCGCCGCGAAACAAAGAGGCAAGAAAAATTCTCTTGCCTCTTTGGCAGCTGCAGTCTTTTTCCCGGGCTCCCTCCCGGCCAGCACCGAAGCCCAAGCCCCAGCTCCCAGGCCCCGCCCGCCCCGGCGGCTGAGCAGACAAGCCTCTCGGGCTGGTGAGTGCTGGTCGGCACCGCTCCTCTGTGCGGGAATCTCCGCTTTGCCCACCGCACCAATGTGGCTGCGCTCTCCTCCATGGCTCCGAAGCTTCCCCCCTCTGCTACCCGCAGTCTCTGCCCACGAAGGGGCTTCCTAGTGTGTGGAAACCTTTCCTCCTTCACAGCTCCCTCCCACTGGTGCAGGTCCCGTCCCTATTCTTTTGTCTCTGTTATTTCTTTTTTCTTTTGCCCTACCCAAGTACGTGGGGATTTTCTTGCCTTTTGGGAGGTCTGACGTCTTCTGCCAGCGTTCAGTGGGTGTTCTGTAGGAGCAGTTCCACGTGTAGATGTATTTCTCATGTATCTGTGGGGAGGAAGGTGATCTCCGCGTCTTACTCTTCCGCCATCTTGCCCCTCCCTCCATCTGGCAGCATTTCTAAGTTGCCAACTCTGCTTGCTAGGGAAACAGAACCTTGCTGCAAGTTGTGCTTTGAGGTTGCAGATTAGAGTGGAATGTGCCAGGACAAACCCCCATAAGTTTTAGCCTCCTTAATTCTTGTTTGTGTCTTTAAGTTGTACTTTTTATCAGAGCAAATTTGATAGAAAAATGTCTTTTGTTCTAGGAGTACAGAATCTTGTTCATTTACACATATACATATATCTATTGATCTTTGGGTCCTTTTCCATGTCGGTTATTACAGAGTGTTGAGTAGACCACTCTTGGTATTCCATAGGTCTTTGGGGATTATATTTTTTATATGTATTAGTATATGTGTGTTAACCCCAATATCCTAATTTATCCATTCCTCACACCATTTCTTTGGCTTGACCGTAAGTTTGTCTTCTCATTCTGAGATTGTCTTTCTCTATGGAAATATGTTCATTTTTATGAATTTTCAGATAACATAAGGGATATCATAGGACATTTGTCTTTCGCATTCTGACTTACTTCACGTTGTGTGATTATCTCTAGGCTCATCTGTGGTGCTGCATATGCCATTCTTTTATATTTTTTCGTGACTGATATTCCATTCTGTCCATATACCACTTCTTCTCTGTCCATTCATCTGTTTATGGACCTTCTTTTGGCTTCCATGTCGTGGCTATTTCAATATTGCTGCAGTGCACATTTGCCTGCCTCTGTCTTTCCGATTCTGGTGGTCTTAGGTCATAGGCCCAAAAGGTGCCCTGCCGCATCATATGGTAGCTCAATTTTTACCTTTTAAAGCAGCTCCATTCAGTTTTCGTTAGTGCTGTTACCAATTACATCCCACCAGCAGCTAGAAGGTACACAGTTCTCTAAAACCCCTTCAGCATTTATAGTGTGTAGACGCTTTGCTGATGGTCATTTGACTGGTGTGAGCTGAAACCTTTTTGGAGGTTGGATTTGTATGTGGCTAATAATTCCTTGTACTGAGCTTTAGGCATGTCCATTTTGTTCTTTTCCTTTTTTTTTTTTAAGTGTGAGTACAACTTCCCTCTTCATGTTGACTTCTTGAAAGATTTGTCGTGTGTTGAATTTTCTTGCCTATTCCCTACCCCAGGGCATTTTTTGAGGGCAGATGCCATTTACAGCCCTGAGTCCTTGTGACTATTAAGCAACCATTAGCACTGGGTTTAAAGCTGCTGTTGTGGGAAACACCCACTAAGCGGCAGCATCATTACGTTCTCAACTCTTGTTATTAGGGCACCAGAGTCTTCCTGGACGTAGTGCTCCAACGTTGTAAATTAGAGGGGAATGTGCTGGGACAAGCCCCCAGAAGTTTATGTCTCCTTACTTATGTTTGTTTTATGAATTTAATTTCTCTTTCTTATCGGAGTAAATTTGATTAGAGTGTTGTGATTGTCTGGCTGTACAGAATCTGCTCAATGATTCATACATATGTCTGTTCATGTTCTGATTCTGTTACCATATGTCTTATTACAGAATTTTGAGTAGACCTCGCATGGTATTTGGTAGGTGTTTTGTCATTCTATATTTTATATGTATTGGTGATTATATAATTCATAGAGTTTATATGTTATATGTTTATATACATTTAACATACATTAGTATATGTATGTTAGCCCCATAATCCTAATTTATCCATCCTCCCACCTTTCATTTTGGTTAACCATTAGTTTGTTTTATAAGTCTGTGAGTGTCTTTTTCTGTGGAAATATGTCCATTTGTAGCAATCTTAGGATAACAGGTATAAATGATATCATAGGATATTTGTCATTCCCTTTTGACTTACTTAACCCCATATGATTATTTCTAGGCTCATCTGTAGTCCTGAAAACGGCATTTTTCATTTTTTTCCCGAGGCTACTATTCCATTTAGTCCGTATACCACTTCTTCTTTGTCCATTCATCTGTTTATGGACCTTTTTTTGCTTCCACGTCTTGGCTATTTCAGTAATGCTGCAGTGCACATTTGCCTGCCTCTGTCTTTCCGATTCTGGTGGTCTTAGGTTATAGGCCCAAAAGGTGCCCTGCCGCGTCATATGGTAGCTCAATTTTTACCTTTTAAAGCAGCTCCATTCACTTTTCGTTAGTGCTGTTACCACTTTACATCCCACCAGCAGCTACAAGCTACACAGTTCTCTAAAATCCCTTCAGCATTTACGGTTTGCAGACTTTTTGCTGATGGTCATTTGACTGGTGTGAGCTGAAACCTTTTTGGAGGTTGGGTTTGCATGTGGCTAATAATTCCTTATACTGAGCTTTAGGCATGTCCTTTTTATTCTTTTCTTTTTTTTTTTAAAGAGTGAGTACAACTTCCCTCTTCATATTGACTTCTTCAAAAACTTGTCATGTGTTGAATTTTCTTGCCTATTCCCTACCCCAGGGCATTTTTTGAGGGCAGGTGTCATTTACAGCCCTGCAGTCCTTGTGACTATTAAGCAACCATTAGCACTGGGTTTAAAGCTGCTGTTGTGGGAAACAGCCACAAGGCGGCAGCATTATTACGTTCTCACCTCTTGTTACTAGGGCAACAGAGTCTTCCTGGAGGTAGTGTTCCGAGGTTGTAAATTAGAGGGGAATGTGCTGGGAATAGCCCCCAGAAGTTTATGTCTCCTTACTTATGTTTGTTTTTTAAATTTAATTTCTCTTTCTTATCGGAGTAAATTCGATTAGAGTGTTGTGATTGTCTGGCTGTACAGAATGTGCTCAATGATTCATACATATGTCTGTTCATCTTCAGATCCTGTTACCATGTAATTTTTTACAGAATGTTGAGTAGACCTCCCTTGGTATTTGGCAGGTGTTTCGTGATTATATATTTTATATGTATTGGTGATTATATAATTCATAGAGTTTATATGTTATATGTTTATATACATTTAACATACATTAGTATATGTATGTTAGCCCCATAATCCTAATTTATCCATCCTCCCACCTTTCATTTTGGTTAACCATTAGTTTGTTTTATAAGTCTGTGAGTGTCTTTTTCTGTGGAAATATGTCCATTTGTAGCAATCTTAGGATAACAGGTATAAATGATATCATAGGATATTTGTCATTCCCTTTTGACTTACTTAACCCCATATGATTATTTCTAGGCTCATCTGTAGTCCTGAAAACGGCATTTTTCATTTTTTTCCCGAGGCTACTATTCCATTTAGTCCGTATACCACTTCTTCTTTGTCCATTCATCTGTTTATGGACCTTTTTTTTGCTTCCACGTCTTGGCTATTTCACTAATGCTGCAGTGCACATTTGCCTGCCTCTGTCTTTCCGATTCTGGTGGTCTTAGGTTACAGGCCCAAAAGGTGCCCTGCCGCGTCATATGGTAGCTCAATTTTTACCTTTTAAAGCAGCTCCATTCAGTTTTCGTTAGTGCTGTTACCAATTACATCCCACCAGCAGCTAGAAGGTACACAGTTCTCTAAAACCCCTTCAGCATTTACGGTTTGTAGACTTTTTGCTGATGGTCATTTGACTGGTGTGAGCTGAAACCTTTTTGGAGGTTGGATTTGCATGTGGCTAATAATTCCTTATACTGAGCTTTAGGCATGTCCTTTTTATTCTTTTCCTTTTTTTTTTAAAGAGTGAGTACAACTTCCCTCTTCATATTGACTTCTTCAAAAACTTGTCATGTGTTGAATTTTCTTGCCTATTCCCTACCCCAGGGCATTTTTTGAGGGCAGGTGTCATTTACAGCCCTGCAGTCCTTGTGACTATTAAGCAACCATTAGCACTGGGTTTAAAGCTGCTGTTGTGGGAAACAGCCACAAGGCGGCAGCATTATTACGTTCTCACCTCTTGTTACTAGGGCAACAGAGTCTTCCTGGAGGTAGTGTTCCGAGGTTTTAAATTAGAGGGGAATGTGCTGGGAAAAGCCCCCAGAAGTTTATGTCTCCTTACTTATGTTTGTTTTTTAAATTTAATTTCTCTTTCTTATCGGAGTAAATTCGATTAGAGTGTTGTGATTGTCTGGCTGTACAGAATGTGCTCAATGATTCATACATATGTCTGTTCATCTTCGGATCCTGTTACCATGTAATTTTTTACAGAATGTTGAGTAGACCTCCCTTGGTATTTGGCAGGTGTTTCGTGATTATATATTTTATATGTATTGGTGATTATATAATTCATAGAGTTTATATGTTATATGTTTATATACATTTAACATACATTAGTATATGTATGTTATCCCCATAGTCCTAATTTATCCATCCTCCCACCTTTCATTTTGGCGAACCATTCGTTTGTTTTATAAGTCTGTGAGTGTCTTTTTCTGTGGAAATATGTTCATTGGTAGAAATCTTAGGATAACATGTATAAATGATATCATCGGATATTTGTTATTCCCTTTTGAATAACTTAACCTAATATGATTATTTCTAGGCTCATCTGTAGTCCTGAAAACGGCACTGTTCATTTTTTTCTGAGGCTACTATTCCATTCGGTACGTATACCACTTCTTCTTTGTCCATTTATCTGATGATGGACATTTTGTTTGTATCCATGTCTTAGCTATTGTTCATACTGCTGCAATACACGATTTTCCATCCCGTGTCTTTTTGATTCTGGCTTTCACAGGTGACAGGCCCAATAGTGGGCCTTCCGGATCATATGGTGACTCAATTTTTACCTTTAAACGCACTGCCATTCTGTTCCTATTATTGGCTGTTACCAGTTTACATCCCACTTAGACCGAGAGGTTACACTATTGTCCACAACTTCTTCAACATCTATCGTTTGTTGACTTTTTGCTGATGGTCATTGTGACTGGTGTTAGGTGATACCTTTGTGTAGATTGGATTTGCATGCGTCTAATAATTCCTGATGTTTTGCATTTCTCAGTGTCTTTTTCATTTTTTTTAAGATTGAGCTAAACTTACAACTTCAAATTGCCTTCTTGAAAAATTTACCGCGTTTGGATTTTTATGGCCATTCCCAACTCCAGGACATTTTTTGAGGGCATGAGTCATTTACAGCCCTGCCGTCCTTGTGAATATTAGTGACCATTAGCAGTAGATTTAAAGCTGCTCTTTGAGGAAACGGCCTTAGGGTGGCAGCATTTCTAAGTTGCCAACTCTGCTTGCTAGGGAAACAGAACCTTGCTGCAAGTTGTGCTTTGAGGTTGCAGATTAGAGTGGAATGTGCCAGGACAAACCCCCATAAGTTTTAGCCTCCTTAATTCTTGTTTGTGTCTTTAAGTTGTACTTTTTATCAGAGCAAATTTGATAGAAAAATGTCTTTTGTTCTAGGTGTACAGAATCTTGTTCATTTACACATATACATATATCTATTGATCTTTGGGTCCTTTTCCATGTCGGTTATTACAGAGTGTTGAGTAGACCACTCTTGGTATTCCATAGGTCTTTGGGGATTATATTTTTTATATGTATTAGTATATGTGTGTTAACCCCAATATCCTAATTTATCCATTCCTCACACCATTTCTTTGGCTTAACCATAAGTTTGTCTTCTCATTCTGAGATTGTCTTTCTCTATGGAAATATGTTCATTTTTATGAATTTTCAGATAACATAAGGGATATCATAGGACATTTGTCTTTCGCATTCTGACTTACTTCACGTTGTGTGATTATCTCTAGGCTCATCTGTGGTGCTGCATATGCCATTCTTTTATATTTTTTCGTGACTGATATTCCATTCTGTCCATATACCACTTCTTCTCTGTCCATTCATCTGTTTATGGACCTTCTTTTGGCTTCCATGTCGTGGCTATTTCAATATTGCTGCAGTGCACATTTGCCTGCCTCTGTCTTTCCGATTCTGGTGGTCTTAGGTCATAGGCCCAAAAGGTGCCCTGCCGCATCATATGGTAGCTCAATTTTTACCTGTTAAAGCAGCTCCATTCAGTTTTCGTTAGTGCTGTTACCAATTACATCCCACCAGCAGCTAGAAGGTACACAGTTCTCTAAAACCCCTTCAGCATTTATAGTGTGTAGACGCTTTGCTGATGGTCATTTGACTGGTGTGAGCTGAAACCTTTTTGGAGGTTGGATTTGTATGTGGCTAAGAATTCCTTGTACTGAGCTTTAGGCATGTCCATTTTGTTCTTTTCCTTTTTTTTTTTTAAGTGTGAGTACAACTTCCCTCTTCATGTTGACTTCTTGAAAGATTTGTCGTGTGTTGAATTTTCTTGCCTATTCCCTACCCCAGGGCATTTTTTGAGGGCAGATGCCATTTACAGCCCTGAGTCCTTGTGACTATTAAGCAACCATTAGCACTGGGTTTAAAGCTGCTGTTGTGGGAACACCCACTAAGCGGCAGCATCATTACGTTCTCAACTCTTGTTATTAGGGCACCAGAGTCTTCCTGGACGTAGTGCTCCAACGTTGTAAATTAGAGGGGAATGTGCTGGGACAAGCCCCCAGAAGTTTATGTCTCCTTACTTATGTTTGTTTTATGAATTTAATTTCTCTTTCTTATCGGAGTAAATTTGATTAGAGTGTTGTGATTGTCTGGCTGTACAGAATCTGCTCAATGATTCATACATATGTCTGTTCATGTTCTGATCCTGTTACCATATGTCTTATTACAGAATTTTGAGTAGACCTCGCATGGTATTTGGTAGGTGTTTTGTCATTATATATTTTATATGTATTGGTGATTATATAATTCATAGAGTTTATATGTTATATGTTTATATACATTTAACATACATTAGTATATGTATGTTAGCCCCATAATCCTAATTTATCCATCCTCCCACCTTTCATTTTGGTTAACCATTAGTTTGTTTTATAAGTCTGTGAGTGTCTTTTTCTGTGGAAATATGTCCATTTGTAGCAATCTTAGGATAACAGGTATAAATGATATCATAGGATATTTGTCATTCCCTTTTGACTTACTTAACCCCATATGATTATTTCTAGGCTCATCTGTAGTCCTGAAAACGGCATTTTTCATTTTTTTCCCGAGGCTACTATTCCATTTAGTCCGTATACCACTTCTTCTTTGTCCATTCATCTGTTTATGGACCTTTTTTTTGCTTCCACGTCTTGGCTATTTCACTAATGCTGCAGTGCACATTTGCCTGCCTCTGTCTTTCCGATTCTGGTGGTCTTAGGTTACAGGCCCAAAAGGTGCCCTGCCGCGTCATATGGTAGCTCAATTTTTACCTTTTAAAGCAGCTCCATTCAGTTTTCGTTAGTGCTGTTACCAATTACATCCCACCAGCAGCTAGAAGGTACACAGTTCTCTAAAACCCCTTCAGCATTTACGGTTTGTAGACTTTTTGCTGATGGTCATTTGACTGGTGTGAGCTGAAACCTTTTTGGAGGTTGGATTTGCATGTGGCTAATAATTCCTTATACTGAGCTTTAGGCATGTCCTTTTTATTCTTTTCCTTTTTTTTTTAAAGAGTGAGTACAACTTCCCTCTTCATATTGACTTCTTCAAAAACTTGTCATGTGTTGAATTTTCTTGCCTATTCCCTACCCCAGGGCATTTTTTGAGGGCAGGTGTCATTTACAGCCCTGCAGTCCTTGTGACTATTAAGCAACCATTAGCACTGGGTTTAAAGCTGCTGTTGTGGGAAACAGCCACAAGGCGGCAGCATTATTACGTTCTCACCTCTTGTTACTAGGGCAACAGAGTCTTCCTGGAGGTAGTGTTCCGAGGTTTTAAATTAGAGGGGAATGTGCTGGGAAAAGCCCCCAGAAGTTTATGTCTCCTTACTTATGTTTGTTTTTTAAATTTAATTTCTCTTTCTTATCGGAGTAAATTCGATTACAGTGTTGTGATTGTCTGGCTGTACAGAATGTGCTCAATGATTCATACATATGTCTGTTCATCTTCGGATCCTGTTACCATGTAATTTTTTACAGAATGTTGAGTAGACCTCCCTTGGTATTTGGCAGGTGTTTCGTGATTATATATTTTATATGTATTGGTGATTATATAATTCATAGAGTTTATATGTTATATGTTTATATACATTTAACATACATTAGTATATGTATGTTATCCCCATAGTCCTAATTTATCCATCCTCCCACCTTTCATTTTGGCGAACCATTCGTTTGTTTTATAAGTCTGTGAGTGTCTTTTTCTGTGGAAATATGTTCATTGGTAGAAATCTTAGGATAACATGTATAAATGATATCATCGGATATTTGTTATTCCCTTTTGAATAACTTAACCTAATATGATTATTTCTAGGCTCATCTGTAGTCCTGAAAACGGCACTGTTCATTTTTTTCTGAGGCTACTATTCCATTCGGTATGTATACCACTTCTTCTTTGTCCATTTATCTGATGATGGACATTTTGTTTGTATCCATGTCTTAGCTATTGTTCATACTGCTGCAATACACGATTTTCCATCCCGTGTCTTTTTGATTCTGGCTTTCACAGGTGACAGGCCCAATAGTGGGCCTTCCGGATCATATGGTGACTCAATTTTTACCTTTAAACGCACTGCCATTCTGTTCCTATTATTGGCTGTTACCAGTTTACATCCCACTTAGACCGAGAGGTTACACTATTGTCCACAACTTCTTCAACATCTATCGTTTGTTGACTTTTTGCTGATGGTCATTGTGACTGGTGTTAGGTGATACCTTTGTGTAGATTGGATTTGCATGCGTCTAATAATTCCTGATGTTTTGCATTTCTCAGTGTCTTTTTCATTTTTTTTAAGATTGAGCTAAACTTACAACTTCAAATTGCCTTCTTGAAAAATTTACCGCGTTTGGATTTTTATGGCCATTCCCAACTCCAGGACATTTTTTGAGGGCATGAGTCATTTACAGCCCTGCCGTCCTTGTGAATATTAATGACCATTAGCAGTAGATTTAAAGCTGCTCTTTGAGGAAACGGCCTTAGGGTGGCAGCATTTCTAAGTTGCCAACTCTGCTTGCTAGGGAAACAGAACCTTGCTGCAAGTTGTGCTTTGAGGTTGCAGATTAGAGTGGAATGTGCCAGGACAAACCCCCATAAGTTTTAGCCTCCTTAATTCTTGTTTGTGTCTTTAAGTTGTACTTTTTATCAGAGCAAATTTGATAGAAAAATGTCTTTTGTTCTAGGTGTACAGAATCTTGTTCATTTACACATATACATATATCTATTGATCTTTGGGTCCTTTTCCATGTCGGTTATTACAGAGTGTTGAGTAGACCACTCTTGGTATTCCATAGGTCTTTGGGGATTATATTTTTTATATGTATTAGTATATGTGTGTTAACCCCAATATCCTAATTTATCCATTCCTCACACCATTTCTTTGGCTTAACCATAAGTTTGTCTTCTCATTCTGAGATTGTCTTTCTCTATGGAAATATGTTCATTTTTATGAATTTTCAGATAACATAAGGGATATCATAGGACATTTGTCTTTCGCATTCTGACTTACTTCACGTTGTGTGATTATCTCTAGGCTCATCTGTGGTGCTGCATATGCCATTCTTTTATATTTTTTCGTGACTGATATTCCATTCTGTCCATATACCACTTCTTCTCTGTCCATTCATCTGTTTATGGACCTTCTTTTGGCTTCCATGTCGTGGCTATTTCAATATTGCTGCAGTGCACATTTGCCTGCCTCTGTCTTTCCGATTCTGGTGGTCTTAGGTCATAGGCCCAAAAGGTGCCCTGCCGCATCATATGGTAGCTCAATTTTTACCTTTTAAAGCAGCTCCATTCAGTTTTCGTTAGTGCTGTTACCAATTACATCCCACCAGCAGCTAGAAGGTACACAGTTCTCTAAAACCCCTTCAGCATTTATAGTGTGTAGACGCTTTGCTGATGGTCATTTGACTGGTGTGAGCTGAAACCTTTTTGGAGGTTGGATTTGTATGTGGCTAATAATTCCTTGTACTGAGCTTTAGGCATGTCCATTTTGTTCTTTTCCTTTTTTTTTTTTAAGTGTGAGTACAACTTCCCTCTTCATGTTGACTTCTTGAAAGATTTGTCGTGTGTTGAATTTTCTTGCCTATTCCCTACCCCAGGGCATTTTTTGAGGGCAGATGCCATTTACAGCCCTGAGTCCTTGTGACTATTAAGCAACCATTAGCACTGGGTTTAAAGCTGCTGTTGTGGGAAACACCCACTAAGCGGCAGCATCATTACGTTCTCAACTCTTGTTATTAGGGCACCAGAGTCTTCCTGGACGTAGTGCTCCAACGTTGTAAATTAGAGGGGAATGTGCTGGGACAAGCCCCCAGAAGTTTATGTCTCCTTACTTATGTTTGTTTTATGAATTTAATTTCTCTTTCTTATCGGAGTAAATTTGATTAGAGTGTTGTGATTGTCTGGCTGTACAGAATCTGCTCAATGATTCATACATATGTCTATTCATGTTCTGATTCTGTTACCATATGTCTTATTACAGAATTTTGAGTAGACCTCGCATGGTATTTGGTAGGTGTTTTGTCATTATATATTTTATATGTATTGGTGATTATATAATTCATAGAGTTTATATGTTATATGTTTATATACATTTAACATACATTAGTATATGTATGTTAGCCCCATAATCCTAATTTATCCATCCTCCCACCTTTCATTTTGGTTAACCATTAGTTTGTTTTATAAGTCTGTGAGTGTCTTTTTCTGTGGAAATATGTCCATTTGTAGCAATCTTAGGATAACAGGTATAAATGATATCATAGGATATTTGTCATTCCCTTTTGACTTACTTAACCCCATATGATTATTTCTAGGCTCATCTGTAGTCCTGAAAACGGCATTTTTCATTTTTTTCCCGAGGCTACTATTCCATTTAGTCCGTATACCACTTCTTCTTTGTCCATTCATCTGTTTATGGACCTTTTTTTTGCTTCCACGTCTTGGCTATTTCACTAATGCTGCAGTGCACATTTGCCTGCCTCTGTCTTTCCGATTCTGGTGGTCTTAGGTTACAGGCCCAAAAGGTGCCCTGCCGCGTCATATGGTAGCTCAATTTTTACCTTTTAAAGCAGCTCCATTCAGTTTTCGTTAGTGCTCTTACCACTTTACATCCCACCAGCAGCTACAAGCTACACAGTTCTCTAAAATCCCTTCAGCATTTACGGTTTGTAGACTTTTTGCTGATGGTCATTTGACTGGTGTGAGCTGAAACCTTTTTGGAGGTTGGATTTGCATGTGGCTAATAATTCCTTATACTGAGCTTTAGGCATGTCCTTTTTATTCTTTTCCTTTTTTTTTAAAGAGTGAGTACAACTTCCCTCTTCATATTGACTTCTTCAAAAACTTGTCATGTGTTGAATTTTCTTGCCTATTCCCTACCCCAGGGCATTTTTTGAGGGCAGGTGTCATTTACAGCCCTGCAGTCCTTGTGACTATTAAGCAACCATTAGCACTGGGTTTAAAGCTGCTGTTGTGGGAAACAGCCACAAGGCGGCAGCATTATTACGTTCTCACCTCTTGTTACTAGGGCAACAGAGTCTTCCTGGAGGTAGTGTTCCGAGGTTGTAAATTAGAGGGGAATGTGCTGGGAAAAGCCCCCAGAAGTTTATGTCTCCTTACTTATGTTTGTTTTTTAAATTTAATTTCTCTTTCTTATCGGAGTAAATTCGATTAGAGTGTTGTGATTGTCTGGCTGTACAGAATGTGCTCAATGATTCATACATATGTCTGTTCATCTTCGGATCCTGTTACCATGTAATTTTTTACAGAATGTTGAGTAGACCTCCCTTGGAATTTGGCAGGTGTTTCGTGATTATATATTTTATATGTATCGGTGATTATATAATTCATAGAGTTTATATGTTATATGTTTATATACATTTAACATACATTAGTATATGTATGTTATCCCCATAGTCCTAATTTATCCATCCTCCCACCTTTCATTTTGGCGAACCATTCGTTTGTTTTATA
This sequence comes from Eubalaena glacialis, assembly GCF_028564815.1. Lineage (NCBI taxonomy): Eukaryota > Metazoa > Chordata > Mammalia > Artiodactyla > Balaenidae > Eubalaena > Eubalaena glacialis. The sequence goes on from NC_083717.1 coordinate 85,778,092, forward strand.
AGTCTGTGAGTGTCTTTTTCTGTGGAAATATGTTCATTGGTAGAAATCTTAGGATAACATGTATAAATGATATCATCGGATATTTGTTATTCCCTTTTGAATAACTTAACCTAATATGATTATTTCTAGGCTCATCTGTAGTCCTGCAAACGGCACTGTTCATTTTTTTCTGAGGCTACTATTCCATTCGGTACGTATACCACTTCTTCTTTGTCCATTTATCTGATGATGGACATTTTGTTTGTATCCATGTCTTAGCTATTGTTCATACTGCTGCAATACACGATTTTCCATCCCGTGTCTTTTTGATTCTGGCTTTCACAGGTGACAGGCCCAATAGTGGGCCTTCCGGATCATATGGTGACTCAATTTTTACCTTTAAACGCACTGCCATTCTGTTCCTATTATTGGCTGTTACCAGTTTACATCCCACTTAGACCGAGAGGTTACACTATTGTCCACAACTTCTTCAACATCTATCGTTTGTTGACTTTTTGCTGATGGTCATTGTGACTGGTGTTAGGTGATACCTTTGTGTAGATTGGATTTGCATGCGTCTAATAATTCCTGATGTTTTGCATTTCTCAGTGTCTTTTTCATTTTTTTTAAGATTGAGCTAAACTTACAACTTCAAATTGCCTTCTTGAAAAATTTACCGCGTTTGGATTTTTATGGCCATTCCCAACCCCAGGACATTTTTTGAGGGCATGAGTCATTTACAGCCCTGCCGTCCTTGTGAATATTAGTGACCATTAGCAGTAGATTTAAAGCTGCTCTTTGAGGAAACGGCCTTAGGGTGGCAGCATTTCTAAGTTGCCAACTCTGCTTGCTAGGGAAACAGAACCTTGCTGCAAGTTGTGCTTTGAGGTTGCAGATTAGAGTGGAATGTGCCAGGACAAACCCCCATAAGTTTTAGCCTCCTTAATTCTTGTTTGTGTCTTTAAGTTGTACTTTTTATCAGAGCAAATTTGATTGAAAAAATGTCTTTTGTTCTAGGTGTACAGAATCTTGTTCATTTACACATATACATATATCTATTGATCTTTGGGTCCTTTTCCATGTCGGTTATTACAGAGTGTTGAGTAGACCACTCTTGGTATTCCATAGGTCTTTGGGGATTATATTTTTTATATGTATTAGTATATGTGTGTTAACCCCAATATCCTAATTTATCCATTCCTCACACCATTTCTTTGGCTTAACCATAAGTTTGTCTTCTCATTCTGAGATTGTCTTTCTCTATGGAAATATGTTCATTTTTATGAATTTTCAGATAACATAATGGATATCATAGGACATTTGTCTTTCGCATTCTGACTTACTTCACGTTGTGTGATTATCTCTAGGCTCATCTGTGGTGCTGCATATGCCATTCTTTTATATTTTTTCGTGACTGATATTCCATTCTGTCCATATACCACTTCTTCTCTGTCCATTCATCTGTTTATGGACCTTCTTTTGGCTTCCATGTCGTGGCTATTTCAATATTGCTGCAGTGCACATTTGCCTGCCTCTGTCTTTCCGATTCTGGTGGTCTTAGGTTATAGGCCCAAAAGGTGCCCTGCCGCATCATATGGTAGCTCAATTTTTACCTTTTAAAGCAGCTCCATTCAGTTTTCGTTAGTGCTGTTACCAATTACATCCCACCAGCAGCTAGAAGGTACACAGTTCTCTAAAACCCCTTCAGCATTTATAGTGTGTAGACGCTTTGCTGATGGTCATTTGACTGGTGTGAGCTGAAACCTTTTTGGAGGTTGGATTTGTATGTGGCTAAGAATTCCTTGTACTGAGCTTTAGGCATGTCCATTTTGTTCTTTTCCTTTTTTTTTTTTTAAGTGTGAGTACAACTTCCCTCTTCATGTTGACTTCTTGAAAGATTTGTCGTGTGTTGAATTTTCTTGCCTATTCCCTACCCCAGGGCATTTTTTGAGGGCAGATGCCATTTACAGCCCTGAGTCCTTGTGACTATTAAGCAACCATTAGCACTGGGTTTAAAGCTGCTGTTGTGGGAAACACCCACTAAGCGGCAGCATCATTACGTTCTCAACTCTTGTTATTAGGGCACCAGAGTCTTCCTGGACGTAGTGCTCCAACGTTGTAAATTAGAGGGGAATGTGCTGGGACAAGCCCCCAGAAGTTTATGTCTCCTTACTTATGTTTGTTTTATGAATTTAATTTCTCTTTCTTATCGGAGTAAATTTGATTAGAGTGTTGTGATTGTCTGGCTGTACAGAATCTGCTCAATGATTCATACATATGTCTGTTCATGTTCTGATTCTGTTACCATATGTCTTATTACAGAATTTTGAGTAGACCTCGCATGGTATTTGGTAGGTGTTTTGTCATTATATATTTTATATGTATTGGTGATTATATAATTCATAGAGTTTATATGTTATATGTTTATATACATTTAACATACATTAGTTTATGTATGTTATCCCCATAGTCCTAATTTATCCATCCTCCCACCTTTCATTTTGGCGAACCATTCGTTTGTTTTATAAGTCTGTGAGTGTCTTTTTCTGTGGAAATATGTTCATTGGTAGAAATCTTAGGATAACATGTATAAATGATATCATCGGATATTTGTTATTCCCTTTTGAATAACTTAACCTAATATGATTATTTCTAGGCTCATCTGTAGTCCTGAAAACGGCACTGTTCATTTTTTTCTGAGGCTACTATTCCATTCGGTACGTATACCACTTCTTCTTTGTCCATTTATCTGATGATGGACATTTTGTTTGTATCCATGTCTTAGCTATTGTTCATACTGCTGCAATACACGATTTTCCATCCCGTGTCTTTTTGATTCTGGCTTTCACAGGTGACAGGCCCAATAGTGGGTCTTCCGGATCATATGGTGACTCAATTTTTACCTTTAAACGCACTGCCATTCTGTTCCTATTATTGGCTGTTACCAGTTTACATCCCACTTAGACCGAGAGGTTACACTATTGTCCACAACTTCTTCAACATCTATCGTTTGTTGACTTTTTGCTGATGGTCATTGTGACTGGTGTTAGGTGATACCTTTGTGTAGATTGGATTTGCATGCGTCTAATAATTCCTGATGTTTTGCATTTCTCAGTGGCTTTTTCATTTTTTTTAAGATTGAGCTAAACTTACAACTTCAAATTGCCTTCTTGAAAAATTTACCGCGTTTGGATTTTTATGGCCATTCCTAACTCCAGGACATTTTTTGAGGGCATGAGTCATTTACAGCCCTGCCGTCCTTGTGAATATTAGTGACCATTAGCAGTAGATTTAAAGCTGCTCTTTGAGGAAACGGCCTTAGGGTGGCAGCATTTCTAAGTTGCCAACTCTGCTTGCTAGGGAAACAGAACCTTGCTGCAAGTTGTGCTTTGAGGTTGCAGATTAGAGTGGAATGTGCCAGGACAAACCCCCATAAGTTTTAGCCTCCTTAATTCTTGTTTGTGTCTTTAAGTTGTACTTTTTATCAGAGCAAATTTGATTGAAAAAATGTCTTTTGTTCTAGGTGTACAGAATCTTGTTCATTTACACATATACATATATCTATTGATCTTTGGGTCCTTTTCCATGTCGGTTATTACAGAGTGTTGAGTAGACCACTCTTGGTATTCCATAGGTCTTTGGGGATTATATTTTTTATATGTATTAGTATATGTGTGTTAACCCCAATATCCTAATTTATCCATTCCTCACACCATTTCTTTGGCTTAACCATAAGTTTGTCTTCTCATTCTGAGATTGTCTTTCTCTATGGAAATATGTTCATTTTTATGAATTTTCAGATAACATAATGGATATCATAGGACATTTGTCTTTCGCATTCTGACTTACTTCACGTTGTGTGATTATCTCTAGGCTCATCTGTGGTGCTGCATATGCCATTCTTTTATTTTTTTTCGTGACTGATATTCCATTCTGTCCATATACCACTTCTTCTCTGTCCATTCATCTGTTTATGGACCTTCTTTTGGCTTCCATGTCGTGGCTATTTCAATATTGCTGCAGTGCACATTTGCCTGCCTCTGTCTTTCCGATTCTGGTGGTCTTAGGTTATAGGCCCAAAAGGTGCCCTGCCGCATCATATGGTAGCTCAATTTTTACCTTTTAAAGCAGCTCCATTCAGTTTTCGTTAGTGCTGTTACCAATTACATCCCACCAGCAGCTAGAAGGTACACAGTTCTCTAAAACCCCTTCAGCATTTATAGTGTGTAGACGCTTTGCTGATGGTCATTTGACTGGTGTGAGCTGAAACCTTTTTGGAGGTTGGATTTGTATGTGGCTAATAATTCCTTGTACTGAGCTTTAGGCATGTCCATTTTGTTCTTTTCCTTTTTTTTTTTTTAAGTGTGAGTACAACTTCCCTCTTCATGTTGACTTCTTGAAAGATTTGTCGTGTGTTGAATTTTCTTGCCTATTCCCTACCCCAGGGCATTTTTTGAGGGCAGATGCCATTTACAGCCCTGAGTCCTTGTGACTATTAAGCAACCATTAGCACTGGGTTTAAAGCTGCTGTTGTGGGAAACACCCACTAAGCGGCAGCATCATTACGTTCTCAACTCTTGTTATTAGGGCACCAGAGTCTTCCTGGACGTAGTGCTCCAACGTTGTAAATTAGAGGGGAATGTGCTGGGACAAGCCCCCAGAAGTTTATGTCTCCTTACTTATGTTTGTTTTATGAATTTAATTTCTCTTTCTTATCGGAGTAAATTTGATTAGAGTGTTGTGATTGTCTGGCTGTACAGAATCTGCTCAATGATTCATACATATGTCTGTTCATGTTCTGATTCTGTTACCATATGTCTTATTACAGAATTTTGAGTAGACCTCGCATGGTATTTGGTAGGTGTTTTGTCATTATATATTTTATATGTATTGGTGATTATATAATTCATAGAGTTTATATGTTATATGTTTATATACATTTAACATACATTAGTATATGTATGTTATCCCCATAGTCCTAATTTATCCATCCTCCCACCTTTCATTTTGGCGAACCATTCGTTTGTTTTATAAGTCTGTGAGTGTCTTTTTCTGTGGAAATATGTTCATTGGTAGAAATCTTAGGATAACATGTATAAATGATATCATCGGATATTTGTTATTCCCTTTTGAATAACTTAACCTAATATGATTATTTCTAGGCTCATCTGTAGTCCTGCAAACGGCACTGTTCATTTTTTTCTGAGGCTACTATTCCATTCGGTACGTATACCACTTCTTCTTTGTCCATTTATCTGATGATGGACATTTTGTTTGTATCCATGTCTTAGCTATTGTTCATACTGCTGCAATACACGATTTTCCATCCCGTGTCTTTTTGATTCTGGCTTTCACAGGTGACAGGCCCAATAGTGGGCCTTCCGGATCATATGGTGACTCAATTTTTACCTTTAAACGCACTGCCATTCTGTTCCTATTATTGGCTGTTACCAGTTTACATCCCACTTAGACCGAGAGGTTACACTATTGTCCACAACTTCTTCAACATCTATCGTTTGTTGACTTTTTGCTGATGGTCATTGTGACTGGTGTTAGGTGATACCTTTGTGTAGATTGGATTTGCATGCGTCTAATAATTCCTGATGTTTTGCATTTCTCAGTGTCTTTTTCATTTTTTTTAAGATTGAGCTAAACTTACAACTTCAAATTGCCTTCTTGAAAAATTTACCGCGTTTGGATTTTTATGGCCATTCCCTACCCCAGGACGTTTTTTGAGGGCATGAGTCATTTACAGCCCTGCCGTCCTTGTGAATATTAGTGACCATTAGCAGTAGATTTAAAGCTGCTCTTTGAGGAAACGGCCTTAGGGTGGCAGCATTTCTAAGTTGCCAACTCTGCTTGCTAGGGAAACAGAACCTTGCTGCAAGTTGTGCTTTGAGGTTGCAGATTAGAGTGGAATGTGCCAGGACAAACCCCCATAAGTTTTAGCCTCCTTAATTCTTGTTTGTGTCTTTAAGTTGTAGTTTTTATCAGAGCAAATTTGATTGAAATATGTCTTTTGTTCTAGGTGTACAGAATCTTGTTCATTTACACATATACATATATCTATTGATCTTTCAGTCCTTTTCCATGTCGGTTATTACAGAGTGTTGAGTAGACCACTCTTGGTATTCCATAGGTCTTTGGGGATTATATTTTTTATATGTATTAGTATATGTGTGTTAACCCCAATATCCTAATTTATCCATTCCTCACACCATTTCTTTGGCTTAACCATAAGTTTGTCTTCTCATTCTGAGATTGTCTTTCTCTATGGAAATATGTTCATTTTTATGAATTTTCAGATAACATAAGGGATATCATAGGACATTTGTCTTTCGCATTCTGACTTACTTCACGTTGTGTGATTATCTCTAGGCTCATCTGTGGTGCTGCATATGCCATTCTTTTATATTTTTTCGTGACTGATATTCCATTCTGTCCATATACCACTTCTTCTCTGTCCATTCATCTGTTTATGGACCTTCTTTTGGCTTCCATGTCGTGGCTATTTCAATATTGCTGCAGTGCACATTTGCCTGCCTCTGTCTTTCCGATTCTGGTGTTCTTAGGTCATAGGCCCAAAAGGTGCCCTGCCGCATCATATGGTAGCTCAATTTTTACCTTTTAAAGCAGCTCCATTCAGTTTTCGTTAGTGCTGTTACCAATTACATCCCACCAGCAGCTAGAAGGTACACAGTTCTCTAAAACCCCTTCAGCATTTATAGTGTGTAGACGCTTTGCTGATGGTCATTTGACTGGTGTGAGCTGAAACCTTTTTGGAGGTTGGATTTGTATGTGGCTAATAATTCCTTGTACTGAGCTTTAGGCATGTCCATTTTGTTCTTTTCCTTTTTTTTTTTTAAGTGTGAGTACAACTTCCCTCTTCATGTTGACTTCTTGAAAGATTTGTCGTGTGTTGAATTTTCTTGCCTATTCCCTACCCCAGGGCATTTTTTGAGGGCAGATGCCATTTACAGCCCTGAGTCCTTGTGACTATTAAGCAACCATTAGCACTGGGTTTAAAGCTGCTGTTGTGGGAAACACCCACTAAGCGGCAGCATCATTACGTTCTCAACTCTTGTTATTAGGGCACCAGAGTCTTCCTGGACGTAGTGCTCCAACGTTGTAAATTAGAGGGGAATGTGCTGGGACAAGCCCCCAGAAGTTTATGTCTCCTTACTTATGTTTGTTTTATGAATTTAATTTCTCTTTCTTATCGGAGTAAATTTGATTAGAGTGTTGTGATTGTCTGGCTGTACAGAATCTGCTCAATGATTCATACATATGTCTGTTCATGTTCTGATTCTGTTACCATATGTCTTATTACAGAATTTTGAGTAGACCTCGCATGGTATTTGGTAGGTGTTTTGTCATTATATATTTTATATGTATTGGTGATTATATAATTCATAGAGTTTATATGTTATATGTTTATATACATTTAACATACATTAGTATATGTATGTTAGCCCCATAATCCTAATTTATCCATCCTCCCACCTTTCATTTTGGTTAACCATTAGTTTGTTTTATAAGTCTGTGAGTGTCTTTTTCTGTGGAAATATGTCCATTTGTAGCAATCTTAGGATAACAGGTATAAATGATATCATAGGATATTTGTCATTCCCTTTTGACTTACTTAACCCCATATGATTATTTCTAGGCTCATCTGTAGTCCTGAAAACGGCATTTTTCATTTTTTTCCCGAGGCTACTATTCCATTTAGTCCGTATACCACTTCTTCTTTGTCCATTCATCTGTTTATGGACCTTTTTTTTGCTTCCACGTCTTGGCTATTTCACTAATGCTGCAGTGCACATTTGCCTGCCTCTGTCTTTCCGATTCTGGTGGTCTTAGGTTACAGGCCCAAAAGGTGCCCTGCCGCGTCATATGGTAGCTCAATTTTTACCTTTTAAAGCAGCTCCATTCAGTTTTCGTTAGTGCTGTTACCAATTACATCCCACCAGCAGCTAGAAGGTACACAGTTCTCTAAAACCCCTTCAGCATTTACGGTTTGTAGACTTTTTGCTGATGGTCATTTGACTGGTGTGAGCTGAAACCTTTTTGGAGGTTGGATTTGCATGTGGCTAATAATTCCTTATACTGAGCTTTAGGCATGCCCTTTTTATTCTTTTCCTTTTTTTTTTAAAGAGTGAGTACAACTTCCCTCTTCATATTGACTTCTTCAAAAACTTGTCATGTGTTGAATTTTCTTGCCTATTCCCTACCCCACGGCATTTTTTGAGGGCAGGTGTCATTTACAGCCCTGCAGTCCTTGTGACTATTAAGCAACCATTAGCACTGGGTTTAAAGCTGCTGTTGTGGGAAACAGCCACAAGGCGGCAGCATTATTACGTTCTCACCTCTTGTTACTAGGGCAACAGAGTCTTCCTGGAGGTAGTGTTCAGAGGTTTTAAATTAGAGGGGAATGTGCTGGGAAAAGCCCCCAGAAGTTTATGTCTCCTTACTTATGTTTGTTTTTTAAATTTAATTTCTCTTTCTTATCGGAGTAAATTCGATTAGAGTGTTGTGATTGTCTGGCTGTACAGAATGTGCTCAATGATTCATACATATGTCTGTTCATCTTCGGATCCTGTTACCATGTAATTTTTTACAGAATGTTGAGTAGACCTCCCTTGGAATTTGGCAGGTGTTTCGTGATTATATATTTTATATGTATTGGTGATTATATAATTCATAGAGTTTATATGTTATATGTTTATATACATTTAACATACATTAGTATATGTATGTTATCCCCATAGTCCTAATTTATCCATCCTCCCACCTTTCATTTTGGCGAACCATTCGTTTGTGTTATAAGTCTGTGAGTGTCTTTTTCTGTGGAAATATGTTCATTGGTAGAAATCTTAGGATAACATGTATAAATGATATCATCGGATATTTGTTATTCCCTTTTGAATAACTTAACCTAATATGATTATTTCTAGGCTCATCTGTAGTCCTGAAAACGGCACTGTTCATTTTTTTCTGAGGCTACTATTCCATTCGGTACGTATACCACTTCTTCTTTGTCCATTTATCTGATGATGGACATTTTGTTTGTATCCATGTCTTAGCTATTGTTCATACTGCTGCAATACACGATTTTCCATCCCGTGTCTTTTTGATTCTGGCTTTCACAGGTGACAGGCCCAATAGTGGGCCTTCCGGATCATATGGTGACTCAATTTTTACCTTTAAACGCACTGCCATTCTGTTCCTATTATTGGCTGTTACCAGTTTACATCCCACTTAGACCGAGAGGTTACACTATTGTCCACAACTTCTTCAACATCTATCGTTTGTTGACTTTTTGCTGATGGTCATTGTGACTGGTGTTAGGTGATACCTTTGTGTAGATTGGATTTGCATGCGTCTAATAATTCCTGATGTTTTGCATTTCTCAGTGTCTTTTTCATTTTTTTTAAGATTGAGCTAAACTTACAACTTCAAATTGCCTTCTTGAAAAATTTACCGCGTTTGGATTTTTATGGCCATTCCCAACTCCAGGACATTTTTTGAGGGCATGAGTCATTTACAGCCCTGCCGTCCTTGTGAATATTAGTGACCATTAGCAGTAGATTTAAAGCTGCTCTTTGAGGAAACGGCCTTAGGGTGGCAGCATTTCTAAGTTGCCAACTCTGCTTGCTAGGGAAACAGAACCTTGCTGCAAGTTGTGCTTTGAGGTTGCAGATTAGAGTGGAATGTGCCAGGACAAACCCCCATAAGTTTTAGCCTCCTTAATTCTTGTTTGTGTCTTTAAGTTGTACTTTTTATCAGAGCAAATTTGATAGAAAAATGTCTTTTGTTCTAGGTGTACAGAATCTTGTTCATTTACACATATACATATATCTATTGATCTTTGGGTCCTTTTCCATGTCGGTTATTACAGAGTGTTGAGTAGACCACTCTTGGTATTCCATAGGTCTTTGGGGATTATATTTTTTATATGTATTAGTATATGTGTGTTAACCCCAATATCCTAATTTATCCATTCCTCACACCATTTCTTTGGCTTAACCATAAGTTTGTCTTCTCATTCTGAGATTGTCTTTCTCTATGGAAATATGTTCATTTTTATGAATTTTCAGATAACATAAGGGATATCATAGGACATTTGTCTTTCGCATTCTGACTTACTTCACGTTGTGTGATTATCTCTAGGCTCATCTGTGGTGCTGCATATGCCATTCTTTTATATTTTTTCGTGACTGATATTCCATTCTGTCCATATACCACTTCTTCTCTGTCCATTCATCTGTTTATGGACCTTCTTTTGGCTTCCATGTCGTGGCTATTTCAATATTGCTGCAGTGCACATTTGCCTGCCTCTGTCTTTCCGATTCTGGTGGTCTTAGGTCATAGGCCCAAAAGGTGCCCTGCCGCATCATATGGTAGCTCAATTTTTACCTGTTAAAGCAGCTCCATTCAGTTTTCGTTAGTGCTGTTACCAATTACATCCCACCAGCAGCTAGAAGGTACAGAGTTCTCTAAAACCCTTTCAGCATTTATAGTGTGTAGACGCTTTGCTGATGGTCATTTGACTGGTGTGAGCTGAAACCTTTTTGGAGGTTGGATTTGTATGTGGCTAATAATTCCTTGTACTGAGCTTTAGGCATGTCCATTTTGTTCTTTTCCTTTTTTTTTTTAAGTGTGAGTACAACTTCCCTCTTCATGTTGACTTCTTGAAAGATTTGTCGTGTGTTGAATTTTCTTGCCTATTCCCTACCCCAGGGCATTTTTTGAGGGCAGATGCCATTTACAGCCCTGAGTCCTTGTGACTATTAAGCAACCATTAGCACTGGGTTTAAAGCTGCTGTTGTGGGAAACACCCACTAAGCGGCAGCATCATTACGTTCTCAACTCTTGTTATTAGGGCACCAGAGTCTTCCTGGACGTAGTGCTCCAACGTTGTAAATTAGAGGGGAATGTGCTGGGACAAGCCCCCAGAAGTTTATGTCTCCTTACTTATGTTTGTTTTATGAATTTAATTTCTCTTTCTTATCGGAGTAAATTTGATTAGAGTGTTGTGATTGTCTGGCTGTACAGAATCTGCTCAATGATTCATACATATGTCTGTTCATGTTCTGATTCTGTTACCATATGTCTTATTACAGAATTTTGAGTAGACCTCGCATGGTATTTGGTAGGTGTTTTGTCATTATATATTTTATATGTATTGGTGATTATATAATTCATAGAGTTTATATGTTATATGTTTATATACATTTAACATACATTAGTATATGTATGTTAGCCCCATAATCCTAATTTATCCATCCTCCCACCTTTCATTTTGGTTAACCATTAGTTTGTTTTATAAGTCTGTGAGTGTCTTTTTCTGTGGAAATATGTCCATTTGTAGCAATCTTAGGATAACAGGTATAAATGATATCATAGGATATTTGTCATTCCCTTTTGACTTACTTAACCCCATATGATTATTTCTAGGCTCATCTGTAGTCCTGAAAACGGCATTTTTCATTTTTTTCCCGAGGCTACTATTCCATTTAGTCCGTATACCACTTCTTCTTTGTCCATTCATCTGTTTATGGACCTTTTTTTTGCTTCCACGTCTTGGCTATTTCACTAATGCTGCAGTGCACATTTGCCTGCCTCTGTCTTTCCGATTCTGGTGGTCTTAGGTTACAGGCCCAAAAGGTGCCCTGCCGCGTCATATGGTAGCTCAATTTTTACCTTTTAAAGCAGCTCCATTCAGTTTTCGTTAGTGCTCTTACCACTTTACATCCCACCAGCAGCTACAAGCTACACAGTTCTCTAAAATCCCTTCAGCATTTACGGTTTGTAGACTTTTTGCTGATGGTCATTTGACTGGTGTGAGCTGAAACCTTTTTGGAGGTTGGATTTGCATGTGGCTAATAATTCCTTATACTGAGCTTTAGGCATGTCCTTTTTATTCTTTTCCTTTTTTTTTAAAGAGTGAGTACAACTTCCCTCTTCATATTGACTTCTTCAAAAACTTGTCATGTGTTGAATTTTCTTGCCTATTCCCTACCCCAGGGCATTTTTTGAGGGCAGGTGTCATTTACAGCCCTGCAGTCCTTGTGACTATTAAGCAACCATTAGCACTGGGTTTAAAGCTGCTGTTGTGGGAAACAGCCACAAGGCGGCAGCATTATTACGTTCTCACCTCTTGTTACTAGGGCAACAGAGTCTTCCTGGAGGTAGTGTTCCGAGGTTTTAAATTAGAGGGGAATGTGCTGGGAAAAGCCCCCAGAAGTTTATGTCTCCTTACTTATGTTTGTTTTTTAAATTTAATTTCTCTTTCTTATCGGAGTAAATTCGATTAGAGTGTTGTGATTGTCTGGCTGTACAGAATGTGCTCAATGATTCATACATATGTCTGTTCATCTTCGGATCCTGTTACCATGTAATTTTTTACAGAATGTTGAGTAGACCTCCCTTGGAATTTGGCAGGTGTTTCGTGATTATATATTTTATATGTATTGGTGATTATATAATTCATAGAGTTTATATGTTATATGTTTATATACATTTAACATACATTAGTATATGTATGTTATCCCCATAGTCCTAATTTATCCATCCTCCCACCTTTCATTTTGGCGAACCATTCGTTTGTGTTATAAGTCTGTGAGTGTCTTTTTCTGTGGAAATATGTTCATTGGTAGAAATCTTAGGATAACATGTATAAATGATATCATCGGATATTTGTTATTCCCTTTTGAATAACTTAACCTAATATGATTATTTCTAGGCTCATCTGTAGTCCTGAAAACGGCACTGTTCATTTTTTTCTGAGGCTACTATTCCATTCGGTACGTATACCACTTCTTCTTTGTCCATTTATCTGATGATGGACATTTTGTTTGTATCCATGTCTTAGCTATTGTTCATACTGCTGCAATACACGATTTTCCATCCCGTGTCTTTTTGATTCTGGCTTTCACAGGTGACAGGCCCAATAGTGGGCCTTCCGGATCATATGGTGACTCAATTTTTACCTTTAAACGCACTGCCATTCTGTTCCTATTATTGGCTGTTACCAGTTTACATCCCACTTAGACCGAGAGGTTACACTATTGTCCACAACTTCTTCAACATCTATCGTTTGTTGACTTTTTGCTGATGGTCATTGTGACTGGTGTTAGGTGATACCTTTGTGCAGATTGGATTTGCATGCGTCTAATAATTCCTGATGTTTTGCATTTCTCAGTGTCTTTTTCATTTTTTTTAAGATTGAGCTAAACTTACAACTTCAAATTGCCTTCTTGAAAAATTTACCGCGTTTGGATTTTTATGGCCATTCCCAACTCCAGGACATTTTTTGAGGGCATGAGTCATTTACAGCCCTGCCGTCCTTGTGAATATTAGTGACCATTAGCAGTAGATTTAAAGCTGCTCTTTGAGGAAACGGCCTTAGGGTGGCAGCATTTCTAAGTTGCCAACTCTGCTTGCTAGGGAAACAGAACCTTGCTGCAAGTTGTGCTTTGAGGTTGCAGATTAGAGTGGAATGTGCCAGGACAAACCCCCATAAGTTTTAGCCTCCTTAATTCTTGTTTGTGTCTTTAAGTTGTACTTTTTATCAGAGCAAATTTGATAGAAAAATGTCTTTTGTTCTAGGTGTACAGAATCTTGTTCATTTACACATATACATATATCTATTGATCTTTGGGTCCTTTTCCATGTCGGTTATTACAGAGTGTTGAGTAGACCACTCTTGGTATTCCATAGGTCTTTGGGGATTATATTTTTTATATGTATTAGTATATGTGTGTTAACCCCAATATCCTAATTTATCCATTCCTCACACCATTTCTTTGGCTTAACCATAAGTTTGTCTTCTCATTCTGAGATTGTCTTTCTCTATGGAAATATGTTCATTTTTATGAATTTTCAGATAACATAAGGGATATCATAGGACATTTGTCTTTCGCATTCTGACTTACTTCACGTTGTGTGATTATCTCTAGGCTCATCTGTGGTGCTGCATATGCCATTCTTTTATATTTTTTCGTGACTGATATTCCATTCTGTCCATATACCACTTCTTCTCTGTCCATTCATCTGTTTATGGACCTTCTTTTGGCTTCCATGTCGTGGCTATTTCAATATTGCTGCAGTGCACATTTGCCTGCCTCTGTCTTTCCGATTCTGGTGGTCTTAGGTCATAGGCCCAAAAGGTGCCCTGCCGCATCATATGGTAGCTCAATTTTTACCTTTTAAAGCAGCTCCATTCAGTTTTCGTTAGTGCTGTTACCAATTACATCCCACCAGCAGCTAGAAGGTACACAGTTCTCTAAAACCCTTTCAGCATTTATAGTGTGTAGACGCTTTGCTGATGGTCATTTGACTGGTGTGAGCTGAAACCTTTTTGGAGGTTGGATTTGTATGTGGCTAATAATTCCTTGTACTGAGCTTTAGGCATGTCCATTTTGTTCTTTTCCTTTTTTTTTTTAAGTGTGAGTACAACTTCCCTCTTCATGTTGACTTCTTGAAAGATTTGTCGTGTGTTGAATTTTCTTGCCTATTCCCTACCCCAGGGCATTTTTTGAGGGCAGATGCCATTTACAGCCCTGAGTCCTTGTGACTATTAAGCAACCATTAGCACTGGGTTTAAAGCTGCTGTTGTGGGAAACACCCACTAAGCGGCAGCATCATTACGTTCTCAACTCTTGTTATTAGGGCACCAGAGTCTTCCTGGACGTAGTGCTCCAACGTTGTAAATTAGAGGGGAATGTGCTGGGACAAGCCCCCAGAAGTTTATGTCTCCTTACTTATGTTTGTTTTATGAATTTAATTTCTCTTTCTTATCGGAGTAAATTTGATTAGAGTGTTGTGATTGTCTGGCTGTACAGAATCTGCTCAATGATTCATACATATGTCTGTTCATGTTCTGATTCTGTTACCATATGTCTTATTACAGAATTTTGAGTAGACCTCGCATGGTATTTGGTAGGTGTTTTGTCATTATATATTTTATATGTATTGGTGATTATATAATTCATAGAGTTTATATGTTATATGTTTATATACATTTAACATACATTAGTATATGTATGTTAGCCCCATAATCCTAATTTATCCATCCTCCCACCTTTCATTTTGGTTAACCATTAGTTTGTTTTATAAGTCTGTGAGTGTCTTTTTCTGTGGAAATATGTCCATTTGTAGCAATCTTAGGATAACAGGTATAAATGATATCATAGGATATTTGTCATTCCCTTTTGACTTACTTAACCCCATATGATTATTTCTAGGCTCATCTGTAGTCCTGAAAACGGCATTTTTCATTTTTTTCCCGAGGCTACTATTCCATTTAGTCCGTATACCACTTCTTCTTTGTCCATTCATCTGTTTATGGACCTTTTTTTTGCTTCCACGTCTTGGCTATTTCACTAATGCTGCAGTGCACATTTGCCTGCCTCTGTCTTTCCGATTCTGGTGGTCTTAGGTTACAGGCCCAAAAGGTGCCCTGCCGCGTCATATGGTAGCTCAATTTTTACCTTTTAAAGCAGCTCCATTCAGTTTTCGTTAGTGCTCTTACCACTTTACATCCCACCAGCAGCTACAAGCTACACAGTTCTCTAAAATCCCTTCAGCATTTACGGTTTGTAGACTTTTTGCTGATGGTCATTTGACTGGTGTGAGCTGAAACCTTTTTGGAGGTTGGATTTGCATGTGGCTAATAATTCCTTATACTGAGCTTTAGGCATGTCCTTTTTATTCTTTTCCTTTTTTTTTAAAGAGTGAGTACAACTTCCCTCTTCATATTGACTTCTTCAAAAACTTGTCATGTGTTGAATTTTCTTGCCTATTCCCTACCCCAGGGCATTTTTTGAGGGCAGGTGTCATTTACAGCCCTGCAGTCCTTGTGACTATTAAGCAACCATTAGCACTGGGTTTAAAGCTGCTGTTGTGGGAAACAGCCACAAGGCGGCAGCATTATTACGTTCTCACCTCTTGTTACTAGGGCAACAGAGTCTTCCTGGAGGTAGTGTTCCGAGGTTTTAAATTAGAGGGGAATGTGCTGGGAAAAGCCCCCAGAAGTTTATGTCTCCTTACTTATGTTTGTTTTTTAAATTTAATTTCTCTTTCTTATCGGAGTAAATTCGATTAGAGTGTTGTGATTGTCTGGCTGTACAGAATGTGCTCAATGATTCATACATATGTCTGTTCATCTTCGGATCCTGTTACCATGTAATTTTTTACAGAATGTTGAGTAGACCTCCCTTGGAATTTGGCAGGTGTTTCGTGATTATATATTTTATATGTATTGGTGATTATATAATTCATAGAGTTTATATGTTATATGTTTATATACATTTAACATACATTAGTATATGTATGTTATCCCCATAGTCCTAATTTATCCATCCTCCCACCTTTCATTTTGGCGAACCATTCGTTTGTTTTATAAGTCTGTGAGAGTCTTTTTCTGTGGAAATATGTTCATTGGTAGAAATCTTAGGATAACATGTATAAATGATATCATCGGATATTTGTTATTCCCTTTTGAATAACTTAACCTAATATGATTATTTCTAGGCTCATCTGTAGTCCTGCAAACGGCACTGTTCATTTTTTTCCTGAGTCTAGTATTCCATTCGGTACGTATACCACTTCTTCTTTGTCCATTTATCTGATGATGGACATTTTGTTTGTATCCATGTCTTAGCTATTGTTCATACTGCTGCAATACACGATTTTCCATCCCGTGTCTTTTTGATTCTGGCTTTCACAGGTGACAGGCCCAATAGTGGGCCTTCCGGATCATATGGTGACTCAATTTTTACCTTTAAACGCACTGCCATTCTGTTCCTATTATTGGCTGTTACCAGTTTACATCCCACTTAGACCGAGAGGTTACACTATTGTCCACAACTTCTTCAACATCTATCGTTTGTTGACTTTTTGCTGATGGTCATTGTGACTGGTGTTAGGTGATACCTTTGTGTAGATTGGATTTGCATGCGTCTAATAATTCCTGATGTTTTGCATTTCTCAGTGTCTTTTTCATTTTTTTTAAGATTGAGCTAAACTTACAACTTCAAATTGCCTTCTTGAAAAATTTACCGCGTTTGGATTTTTATGGCCATTCCCAACCCCAGGACATGTTTTGAGGGCATGAGTCATTTACAGCCCTGCCGTCCTTGTGAATATTAGTGACCATTAGCAGTAGATTTAAAGCTGCTCTTTGAGGAAACGGCCTTAGGGTGGCAGCATTTCTAAGTTGCCAACTCTGCTTGCTAGGGAAACAGAACCTTGCTGCAAGTTGTGCTTTGAGGTTGCAGATTAGAGTGGAATGTGCCAGGACAAACCCCCATAAGTTTTAGCCTCCTTAATTCTTGTTTGTGTCTTTAAGTTGTAGTTTTTATCAGAGCAAATTTGATTGAAAAATGTCTTTTGTTCTAGGTGTACAGAATCTTGTTCATTTACACATATACATATATCTATTGATCTTTGGGTCCTTTTCCATGTCGGTTATTACAGAGTGTTGAGTAGACCACTCTTGGTATTCCATAGGTCTTTGGGGATTATATTTTTTATATGTATTAGTATATGTGTGTTAACCCCAATATCCTAATTTATCCATTCCTCACACCATTTCTTTGGCTTAACCATAAGTTTGTCTTCTCATTCTGAGATTGTCTTTCTCTATGGAAATATGTTCATTTTTATGAATTTTCAGATAACATAAGGGATATCATAGGACATTTGTCTTTCGCATTCTGACTTACTTCACGTTGTGTGATTATCTCTAGGCTCATCTGTGGTGCTGCATATGCCATTCTTTTATATTTTTTCGTGACTGATATTCCATTCTGTCCATATACCACTTCTTCTCTGTCCATTCATCTGTTTATGGACCTTCTTTTGGCTTCCATGTCGTGGCTATTTCAATATTGCTGCAGTGCACATTTGCCTGCCTCTGTCTTTCCGATTCTGGTGGTCTTAGGTTACAGGCCCAAAAGGTGCCCTGCCGCGTCATATGGTAGCTCAATTTTTACCTTTTAAAGCAGCTCCATTCAGTTTTCGTTAGTGCTGTTACCAATTACATCCCAGCAGCAGCTAGAAGGTACACAGTTCTCTAAAACCCCTTCAGCATTTATAGTGTGTAGACGCTTTGCTGATGGTCATTTGACTGGTGTGAGCTGAAACCTTTTTGGAGGTTGGATTTGTATGTGGCTAATAATTCCTTGTACTGAGCTTTAGGCATGTCCATTTTGTTCTTTTCCTTTTTTTTTTTTAAGTGTGAGTACAACTTCCCTCTTCATGTTGACTTCTTGAAAGATTTGTCGTGTGTTGAATTTTCTTGCCTATTCCCTACCCCAGGGCATTTTTTGAGGGCAGATGCCATTTACAGCCCTGAGTCCTTGTGACTATTAAGCAACCATTAGCACTGGGTTTAAAGCTGCTGTTGTGGGAAACACCCACTAAGCGGCAGCATCATTACGTTCTCAACTCTTGTTATTAGGGCACCAGAGTCTTCCTGGACGTAGTGCTCCAACGTTGTAAATTAGAGGGGAATGTGCTGGGACAAGCCCCCAGAAGTTTATGTCTCCTTACTTATGTTTGTTTTATGAATTTAATTTCTCTTTCTTATCGGAGTAAATTTGATTAGAGTGTTGTGATTGTCTGGCTGTACAGAATCTGCTCAATGATTCATACATATGTCTGTTCATGTTCTGATTCTGTTACCATATGTCTTATTACAGAATTTTGAGTAGACCTCGCATGGTATTTGGTAGGTGTTTTGTCATTCTATATTTTATATGTATTGGTGATTATATAATTCATAGAGTTTATATGTTATATGTTTATATACATTTAACATACATTAGT
Source organism: Eubalaena glacialis (assembly GCF_028564815.1). Lineage (NCBI taxonomy): Eukaryota > Metazoa > Chordata > Mammalia > Artiodactyla > Balaenidae > Eubalaena > Eubalaena glacialis. The sequence continues at coordinate 85,796,905 of NC_083717.1, forward strand.
ATATGTATGTTAGCCCCATAATCCTAATTTATCCATCCTCCCACCTTTCATTTTGGTTAACCATTAGTTTGTTTTATAAGTCTGTGAGTGTCTTTTTCTGTGGAAATATGTCCATTTGTAGCAATCTTAGGATAACAGGTATAAATGATATCATAGGATATTTGTCATTCCCTTTTGACTTACTTAACCCCATATGATTATTTCTAGGCTCATCTGTAGTCCTGAAAACGGCATTTTTCATTTTTTTCCCGAGGCTACTATTCCATTTAGTCCGTATACCACTTCTTCTTTGTCCATTCATCTGTTTATGGACCTTTTTTTTGCTTCCACGTCTTGGCTATTTCACTAATGCTGCAGTGCACATTTGCCTGCCTCTGTCTTTCCGATTCTGGTGGTCTTAGGTTACAGGCCCAAAAGGTGCCCTGCCGCGTCATATGGTAGCTCAATTTTTACCTTTTAAAGCAGCTCCATTCAGTTTTCGTTAGTGCTCTTACCACTTTACATCCCACCAGCAGCTACAAGCTACACAGTTCTCTAAAATCCCTTCAGCATTTACGGTTTGTAGACTTTTTGCTGATGGTCATTTGACTGGTGTGAGCTGAAACCTTTTTGGAGGTTGGATTTGCATGTGGCTAATAATTCCTTATACTGAGCTTTAGGCATGTCCTTTTTATTCTTTTCCTTTTTTTTTAAAGAGTGAGTACAACTTCCCTCTTCATATTGACTTCTTCAAAAACTTGTCATGTGTTGAATTTTCTTGCCTATTCCCTACCCCAGGGCATTTTTTGAGGGCAGGTGTCATTTACAGCCCTGCAGTCCTTGTGACTATTAAGCAACCATTAGCACTGGGTTTAAAGCTGCTGTTGTGGGAAACAGCCACAAGGCGGCAGCATTATTACGTTCTCACCTCTTGTTACTAGGGCAACAGAGTCTTCCTGGAGGTAGTGTTCCGAGGTTTTAAATTAGAGGGGAATGTGCTGGGAAAAGCCCCCAGAAGTTTATGTCTCCTTACTTATGTTTGTTTTTTAAATTTAATTTCTCTTTCTTATCGGAGTAAATTCGATTAGAGTGTTGTGATTGTCTGGCTGTACAGAATGTGCTCAATGATTCATACATATGTCTGTTCATCTTCGGATCCTGTTACCATGTAATTTTTTACAGAATGTTGAGTAGACCTCCCTTGGAATTTGGCAGGTGTTTCGTGATTATATATTTTATATGTATTGGTGATTATATAATTCATAGAGTTTATATGTTATATGTTTATATACATTTAACATACATTAGTATATGTATGTTATCCCCATAGTCCTAATTTATCCATCCTCCCACCTTTCATTTTGGCGAACCATTCGTTTGTTTTATAAGTCTGTGAGAGTCTTTTTCTGTGGAAATATGTTCATTGGTAGAAATCTTAGGATAACATGTATAAATGATATCATCGGATATTTGTTATTCCCTTTTGAATAACTTAACCTAATATGATTATTTCTAGGCTCATCTGTAGTCCTGCAAACGGCACTGTTCATTTTTTTCCTGAGTCTAGTATTCCATTCGGTACGTATACCACTTCTTCTTTGTCCATTTATCTGATGATGGACATTTTGTTTGTATCCATGTCTTAGCTATTGTTCATACTGCTGCAATACACGATTTTCCATCCCGTGTCTTTTTGATTCTGGCTTTCACAGGTGACAGGCCCAATAGTGGGCCTTCCGGATCATATGGTGACTCAATTTTTACCTTTAAACGCACTGCCATTCTGTTCCTATTATTGGCTGTTACCAGTTTACATCCCACTTAGACCGAGAGGTTACACTATTGTCCACAACTTCTTCAACATCTATCGTTTGTTGACTTTTTGCTGATGGTCATTGTGACTGGTGTTAGGTGATACCTTTGTGTAGATTGGATTTGCATGCGTCTAATAATTCCTGATGTTTTGCATTTCTCAGTGTCTTTTTCATTTTTTTTAAGATTGAGCTAAACTTACAACTTCAAATTGCCTTCTTGAAAAATTTACCGCGTTTGGATTTTTATGGCCATTCCCAACCCCAGGACATGTTTTGAGGGCATGAGTCATTTACAGCCCTGCCGTCCTTGTGAATATTAGTGACCATTAGCAGTAGATTTAAAGCTGCTCTTTGAGGAAACGGCCTTAGGGTGGCAGCATTTCTAAGTTGCCAACTCTGCTTGCTAGGGAAACAGAACCTTGCTGCAAGTTGTGCTTTGAGGTTGCAGATTAGAGTGGAATGTGCCAGGACAAACCCCCATAAGTTTTAGCCTCCTTAATTCTTGTTTGTGTCTTTAAGTTGTAGTTTTTATCAGAGCAAATTTGATTGAAAAATGTCTTTTGTTCTAGGTGTACAGAATCTTGTTCATTTACACATATACATATATCTATTGATCTTTGGGTCCTTTTCCATGTCGGTTATTACAGAGTGTTGAGTAGACCACTCTTGGTATTCCATAGGTCTTTGGGGATTATATTTTTTATATGTATTAGTATATGTGTGTTAACCCCAATATCCTAATTTATCCATTCCTCACACCATTTCTTTGGCTTAACCATAAGTTTGTCTTCTCATTCTGAGATTGTCTTTCTCTATGGAAATATGTTCATTTTTATGAATTTTCAGATAACATAAGGGATATCATAGGACATTTGTCTTTCGCATTCTGACTTACTTCACGTTGTGTGATTATCTCTAGGCTCATCTGTGGTGCTGCATATGCCATTCTTTTATATTTTTTCGTGACTGATATTCCATTCTGTCCATATACCACTTCTTCTCTGTCCATTCATCTGTTTATGGACCTTCTTTTGGCTTCCATGTCGTGGCTATTTCAATATTGCTGCAGTGCACATTTGCCTGCCTCTGTCTTTCCGATTCTGGTGGTCTTAGGTCATAGGCCCAAAAGGTGCCCTGCCGCATCATATGGTAGCTCAATTTTTACCTTTTAAAGCAGCTCCATTCAGTTTTCGTTAGTGCTGTTACCAATTACATCCCACCAGCAGCTAGAAGGTACACAGTTCTCTAAAACCCCTTCAGCATTTATAGTGTGTAGACTCTTTGCTGATGGTCATTTGACTGGTGTGAGCTGAAACCTTTTTGGAGGTTGGATTTGTATGTGGCTAATAATTCCTTGTACTGAGCTTTAGGCATGTCCATTTTGTTCTTTTCCTTTTTTTTTTTAAGTGTGAGTACAACTTCCCTCTTCATGTTGACTTCTTGAAAGATTTGTCGTGTGTTGAATTTTCTTGCCTATTCCCTACCCCAGGGCATTTTTTGAGGGCAGATGCTATTTACAGCCCTGAGTCCTTGTGACTATTAAGCAACCATTAGCACTGGGTTTAAAGCTGCTGTTGTGGGAAACACCCACTAAGCGGCAGCATCATTACGTTCTCAACTCTTGTTATTAGGGCACCAGAGTCTTCCTGGACGTAGTGCTCCAACGTTGTAAATTAGAGGGGAATGTGCTGGGACAAGCCCCCAGAAGTTTATGTCTCCTTACTTATGTTTGTTTTATGAATTTAATTTCTCTTTCTTATCGGAGTAAATTTGATTAGAGTGTTGTGATTGTCTGGCTGTACAGAATCTGCTCAATGATTCATACATATGTCTGTTCATGTTCTGATTCTGTTACCATATGTCTTATTACAGAATTTTGAGTAGACCTCGCATGGTATTTGGTAGGTGTTTTGTCATTATATATTTTATATGTATTGGTGATTATATAATTCATAGAGTTTATATGTTATATGTTTATATACATTTAACATACATTAGTATATGTATGTTAGCCCCATAATCCTAATTTATCCATCCTCCCACCTTTCATTTTGGTTAACCATTAGTTTGTTTTATAAGTCTGTGAGTGTCTTTTTCTGTGGAAATATGTCCATTTGTAGCAATCTTAGGATAACAGGTATAAATGATATCATAGGATATTTGTCATTCCCTTTTGACTTACTTAACCCCATATGATTATTTCTAGGCTCATCTGTAGTCCTGAAAACGGCATTTTTCATTTTTTTCCCGAGGCTACTATTCCATTTAGTCCGTATACCACTTCTTCTTTGTCCATTCATCTGTTTATGGACCTTTTTTTTGCTTCCACGTCTTGGCTATTTCACTAATGCTGCAGTGCACATTTGCCTGCCTCTGTCTTTCCGATTCTGGTGGTCTTAGGTTACAGGCCCAAAAGGTGCCCTGCCGCGTCATATGGTAGCTCAATTTTTACCTTTTAAAGCAGCTCCATTCAGTTTTCGTTAGTGCTCTTACCACTTTACATCCCACCAGCAGCTACAAGCTACACAGTTCTCTAAAATCCCTTCAGCATTTACGGTTTGTAGACTTTTTGCTGATGGTCATTTGACTGGTGTGAGCTGAAACCTTTTTGGAGGTTGGATTTGCATGTGGCTAATAATTCCTTATACTGAGCTTTAGGCATGTCCTTTTTATTCTTTTCCTTTTTTTTTAAAGAGTGAGTACAACTTCCCTCTTCATATTGACTTCTTCAAAAACTTGTCATGTGTTGAATTTTCTTGCCTATTCCCTACCCCAGGGCATTTTTTGAGGGCAGGTGTCATTTACAGCCCTGCAGTCCTTGTGACTATTAAGCAACCATTAGCACTGGGTTTAAAGCTGCTGTTGTGGGAAACAGCCACAAGGCGGCAGCATTATTACGTTCTCACCTCTTGTTACTAGGGCAACAGAGTCTTCCTGGAGGTAGTGTTCCGAGGTTGTAAATTAGAGGGGAATGTGCTGGGAAAAGCCCCCAGAAGTTTATGTCTCCTTACTTATGTTTGTTTTTTAAATTTAATTTCTCTTTCTTATCGGAGTAAATTCGATTAGAGTGTTGTGATTGTCTGGCTGTACAGAATGTGCTCAATGATTCATACATATGTCTGTTCATCTTCGGATCCTGTTACCATGTAATTTTTTACAGAATGTTGAGTAGACCTCCCTTGGTATTTGGCAGGTGTTTCGTGATTATATATTTTATATGTATTGGTGATTATATAATTCATAGAGTTTATATGTTATATGTTTATATACATTTAACATACATTAGTATATGTATGTTATCCCCATAGTCCTAATTTATCCATCCTCCCACCTTTCATTTTGGCGAACCATTCGTTTGTTTTATAAGTCTGTGAGTGTCTTTTTCTGTGGAAATATGTTCATTGGTAGAAATCTTAGGATAACATGTATAAATGATATCATCGGATATTTGTTATTCCCTTTTGAATAACTTAACCTAATATGATTATTTCTAGGCTCATCTGTAGTCCTGAAAACGGCACTGTTCATTTTTTTCTGAGGCTACTATTCCATTCGGTACGTATACCACTTCTTCTTTGTCCATTTATCTGATGATGGACATTTTGTTTGTATCCATGTCTTAGCTATTGTTCATACTGCTGCAATACACGATTTTCCATCCCGTGTCTTTTTGATTCTGGCTTTCACAGGTGACAGGCCCAATAGTGGGCCTTCCGGATCATATGGTGACTCAATTTTTACCTTTAAACGCACTGCCATTCTGTTCCTATTATTGGCTGTTACCAGTTTACATCCCACTTAGACCGAGAGGTTACACTATTGTCCACAACTTCTTCAACATCTATCGTTTGTTGACTTTTTGCTGATGGTCATTGTGACTGGTGTTAGGTGATACCTTTGTGTAGATTGGATTTGCATGCGTCTAATAATTCCTGATGTTTTGCATTTCTCAGTGTCTTTTTCATTTTTTTTAAGATTGAGCTAAACTTACAACTTCAAATTGCCTTCTTGAAAAATTTACCGCGTTTGGATTTTTATGGCCATTCCCAACTCCAGGACATTTTTTGAGGGCATGAGTCATTTACAGCCCTGCCGTCCTTGTGAATATTAGTGACCATTAGCAGTAGATTTAAAGCTGCTCTTTGAGGAAACGGCCTTAGGGTGGCAGCATTTCTAAGTTGCCAACTCTGCTTGCTAGGGAAACAGAACCTTGCTGCAAGTTGTGCTTTGAGGTTGCAGATTAGAGTGGAATGTGCCAGGACAAACCCCCATAAGTTTTAGCCTTCTTAATTCTTGTTTGTGTCTTTAAGTTGTACTTTTTATCAGAGCAAATTTGATAGAAAAATGTCTTTTGTTCTAGGTGTACAGAATCTTGTTCATTTACACATATACATATATCTATTGATCTTTGGGTCCTTTTCCATGTCGGTTATTACAGAGTGTTGAGTAGACCACTCTTGGTATTCCATAGGTCTTTGGGGATTATATTTTTTATATGTATTAGTATATGTGTGTTAACCCCAATATCCTAATTTATCCATTCCTCACACCATTTCTTTGGCTTAACCATAAGTTTGTCTTCTCATTCTGAGATTGTCTTTCTCTATGGAAATATGTTCATTTTTATGAATTTTCAGATAACATAAGGGATATCATAGGACATTTGTCTTTCGCATTCTGACTTACTTCACGTTGTGTGATTATCTCTAGGCTCATCTGTGGTGCTGCATATGCCATTCTTTTATATTTTTTCGTGACTGATATTCCATTCTGTCCATATACCACTTCTTCTCTGTCCATTCATCTGTTTATGGACCTTCTTTTGGCTTCCATGTCGTGGCTATTTCAATATTGCTGCAGTGCACATTTGCCTGCCTCTGTCTTTCCGATTCTGGTGTTCTTAGGTCATAGGCCCAAAAGGTGCCCTGCCGCATCATATGGTAGCTCAATTTTTACCTTTTAAAGCAGCTCCATTCAGTTTTCGTTAGTGCTGTTACCAATTACATCCCACCAGCAGCTAGAAGGTACACAGTTCTCTAAAACCCCTTCAGCATTTATAGTGTGTAGACGCTTTGCTGATGGTCATTTGACTGGTGTGAGCTGAAACCTTTTTGGAGGTTGGATTTGTATGTGGCTAATAATTCCTTGTACTGAGCTTTAGGCATGTCCATTTTGTTCTTTTCCTTTTTTTTTTTAAGTGTGAGTACAACTTCCCTCTTCATGTTGACTTCTTGAAAGATTTGTCGTGTGTTGAATTTTCTTGCCTATTCCCTACCCCAGGGCATTTTTTGAGGGCAGATGCTATTTACAGCCCTGAGTCCTTGTGACTATTAAGCAACCATTAGCACTGGGTTTAAAGCTGCTGTTGTGGGAAACACCCACTAAGCGGCAGCATCATTACGTTCTCAACTCTTGTTATTAGGGCACCAGAGTCTTCCTGGACGTAGTGCTCCAACGTTGTAAATTAGAGGGGAATGTGCTGGGACAAGCCCCCAGAAGTTTATGTCTCCTTACTTATGTTTGTTTTATGAATTTAATTTCTCTTTCTTATCGGAGTAAATTTGATTAGAGTGTTGTGATTGTCTGGCTGTACAGAATCTGCTCAATGATTCATACATATGTCTGTTCATGTTCTGATTCTGTTACCATATGTCTTATTACAGAATTTTGAGTAGACCTCGCATGGTATTTGGTAGGTGTTTTGTCATTCTATATTTTATATGTATTGGTGATTATATAATTCATAGAGTTTATATGTTATATGTTTATATACATTTAACATACATTAGTATATGTATGTTAGCCCCATAATCCTAATTTATCCATCCTCCCACCTTTCATTTTGGTTAACCATTAGTTTGTTTTATAAGTCTGTGAGTGTCTTTTTCTGTGGAAATATGTCCATTTGTAGCAATCTTAGGATAACAGGTATAAATGATATCATAGGATATTTGTCATTCCCTTTTGACTTACTTAACCCCATATGATTATTTCTAGGCTCATCTGTAGTCCTGAAAACGGCATTTTTCATTTTTTTCCCGAGGCTACTATTCCATTTAGTCCGTATACCACTTCTTCTTTGTCCATTCATCTGTTTATGGACCTTTTTTTTGCTTCCACGTCTTGGCTATTTCACTAATGCTGCAGTGCACATTTGCCTGCCTCTGTCTTTCCGATTCTGGTGGTCTTAGGTTACAGGCCCAAAAGGTGCCCTGCCGCGTCATATGGTAGCTCAATTTTTACCTTTTAAAGCAGCTCCATTCAGTTTTCGTTAGTGCTCTTACCACTTTACATCCCACCAGCAGCTACAAGCTACACAGTTCTCTAAAATCCCTTCAGCATTTACGGTTTGTAGACTTTTTGCTGATGGTCATTTGACTGGTGTGAGCTGAAACCTTTTTGGAGGTTGGATTTGCATGTGGCTAATAATTCCTTATACTGAGCTTTAGGCATGTCCTTTTTATTCTTTTCCTTTTTTTTTAAAGAGTGAGTACAACTTCCCTCTTCATATTGACTTCTTCAAAAACTTGTCATGTGTTGAATTTTCTTGCCTATTCCCTACCCCAGGGCATTTTTTGAGGGCAGGTGTCATTTACAGCCCTGCAGTCCTTGTGACTATTAAGCAACCATTAGCACTGGGTTTAAAGCTGCTGTTGTGCGAAACAGCCACAAGGCGGCAGCATTATTACGTTCTCACCTCTTGTTACTAGGGCAACAGAGTCTTCCTGGAGGTAGTGTTCCGAGGTTGTAAATTAGAGGGGAATGTGCTGGGAAAAGCCCCCAGAAGTTTATGTCTCCTTACTTATGTTTGTTTTTTAAATTTAATTTCTCTTTCTTATCGGAGTAAATTCGATTAGAGTGTTGTGATTGTCTGGCTGTACAGAATGTGCTCAATGATTCATACATATGTCTGTTCATCTTCGGATCCTGTTACCATGTAATTTTTTACAGAATGTTGAGTAGACCTCCCTTGGTATTTGGCAGGTGTTTCGTGATTATATATTTTATATGTATTGGTGATTATATAATTCATAGAGTTTATATGTTATATGTTTATATACATTTAACATACATTAGTATATGTATGTTATCCCCATAGTCCTAATTTATCCATCCTCCCACCTTTCATTTTGGCGAACCATTCGTTTGTTTTATAAGTCTGTGAGTGTCTTTTTCTGTGGAAATATGTTCATTGGTAGAAATCTTAGGATAACATGTATAAATGATATCATCGGATATTTGTTATTCCCTTTTGAATAACTTAACCTAATATGATTATTTCTAGGCTCATCTGTAGTCCTGAAAACGGCACTGTTCATTTTTTTCTGAGGCTACTATTCCATTCGGTACGTATACCACTTCTTCTTTGTCCATTTATCTGATGATGGACATTTTGTTTGTATCCATGTCTTAGCTATTGTTCATACTGCTGCAATACACGATTTTCCATCCCGTGTCTTTTTGATTCTGGCTTTCACAGGTGACAGGCCCAATAGTGGGCCTTCCGGATCATATGGTGACTCAATTTTTACCTTTAAACGCACTGCCATTCTGTTCCTATTATTGGCTGTTACCAGTTTACATCCCACTTAGACCGAGAGGTTACACTATTGTCCACAACTTCTTCAACATCTATCGTTTGTTGACTTTTTGCTGATGGTCATTGTGACTGGTGTTAGGTGATACCTTTGTGTAGATTGGATTTGCATGCGTCTAATAATTCCTGATGTTTTGCATTTCTCAGTGTCTTTTTCATTTTTTTTAAGATTGAGCTAAACTTACAACTTCAAATTGCCTTCTTGAAAAATTTACCGCGTTTGGATTTTTATGGCCATTCCCAACTCCAGGACATTTTTTGAGGGCATGAGTCATTTACAGCCCTGCCGTCCTTGTGAATATTAGTGACCATTAGCAGTAGATTTAAAGCTGCTCTTTGAGGAAACGGCCTTAGGGTGGCAGCATTTCTAAGTTGCCAACTCTGCTTGCTAGGGAAACAGAACCTTGCTGCAAGTTGTGCTTTGAGGTTGCAGATTAGAGTGGAATGTGCCAGGACAAACCCCCATAAGTTTTAGCCTTCTTAATTCTTGTTTGTGTCTTTAAGTTGTACTTTTTATCAGAGCAAATTTGATAGAAAAATGTCTTTTGTTCTAGGTGTACAGAATCTTGTTCATTTACACATATACATATATCTATTGATCTTTGGGTCCTTTTCCATGTCGGTTATTACAGAGTGTTGAGTAGACCACTCTTGGTATTCCATAGGTCTTTGGGGATTATATTTTTTATATGTATTAGTATATGTGTGTTAACCCCAATATCCTAATTTATCCATTCCTCACACCATTTCTTTGGCTTAACCATAAGTTTGTCTTCTCCTTCTGAGATTGTCTTTCTCTATGGAAATATGTTCATTTTTATGAATTTTCAGATAACATAAGGGATATCATAGGACATTTGTCTTTCGCATTCTGACTTACTTCACGTTGTGTGATTATCTCTAGGCTCATCTGTGGTGCTGCATATGCCATTCTTTTATATTTTTTCGTGACTGATATTCCATTCTGTCCATATACCACTTCTTCTCTGTCCATTCATCTGTTTATGGACCTTCTTTTGGCTTCCATGTCGTGGCTATTTCAATATTGCTGCAGTGCACATTTGCCTGCCTCTGTCTTTCCGATTCTGGTGTTCTTAGGTCATAGGCCCAAAAGGTGCCCTGCCGCATCATATGGTAGCTCAATTTTTACCTTTTAAAGCAGCTCCATTCAGTTTTCGTTAGTGCTGTTACCAATTACATCCCACCAGCAGCTAGAAGGTACACAGTTCTCTAAAACCCCTTCAGCATTTATAGTGTGTAGACGCTTTGCTGATGGTCATTTGACTGGTGTGAGCTGAAACCTTTTTGGAGGTTGGATTTGTATGTGGCTAATAATTCCTTGTACTGAGCTTTAGGCATGTCCATTTTGTTCTTTTCCTTTTTTTTTTAAAGTGTGAGTACAACTTCCCTCTTCATGTTGACTTCTTGAAAGATTTGTCGTGTGTTGAATTTTCTTGCCTATTCCCTACCCCAGGGCATTTTTTGAGGGCAGATGCCATTTACAGCCCTGAGTCCTTGTGACTATTAAGCAACCATTAGCACTGGGTTTAAAGCTGCTGTTGTGGGAAACACCCACTAAGCGGCAGCATCATTACGTTCTCAACTCTTGTTATTAGGGCACCAGAGTCTTCCTGGACGTAGTGCTCCAACGTTGTAAATTAGAGGGGAATGTGCTGGGACAAGCCCCCAGAAGTTTATGTCTCCTTACTTATGTTTGTTTTATGAATTTAATTTCTCTTTCTTATCGGAGTAAATTTGATTAGAGTGTTGTGATTGTCTGGCTGTACAGAATCTGCTCAATGATTCATACATATGTCTGTTCATGTTCTGATTCTGTTACCATATGTCTTATTACAGAATTTTGAGTAGACCTCGCATGGTATTTGGTAGGTGTTTTGTCATTATATATTTTATATGTATTGGTGATTATATAATTCATAGAGTTTATATGTTATATGTTTATATACATTTAACATACATTAGTATATGTATGTTAGCCCCATAATCCTAATTTATCCATCCTCCCACCTTTCATTTTGGTTAACCATTAGTTTGTTTTATAAGTCTGTGAGTGTCTTTTTCTGTGGAAATATGTCCATTTGTAGCAATCTTAGGATAACAGGTATAAATGATATCATAGGATATTTGTCATTCCCTTTTGACTTACTTAACCCCATATGATTATTTCTAGGCTCATCTGTAGTCCTGAAAACGGCATTTTTCATTTTTTTCCCGAGGCTACTATTCCATTTAGTCCGTATACCACTTCTTCTTTGTCCATTCATCTGTTTATGGACCTTTTTTTTTGCTTCCACGTCTTGGCTATTTCACTAATGCTGCAGTGCACATTTGCCTGCCTCTATCTTTCCGATTCTGGTGGTCTTAGGTTACAGGGCCAAAAGGTGCCCTGCCGCGTCATATCGTAGCTCAATTTTTACCTTTTAAAGCAGCTCCATTCAGTTTTCGTTAGTGCTCTTACCACTTTACATCCCACCAGCAGCTACAAGCTACACAGTTCTCTAAAATCCCTTCAGCATTTACGGTTTGTAGACTTTTTGCTGATGGTCATTTGACTGGTGTGAGCTGAAACCTTTTTGGAGGTTGGATTTGCATGTGGCTAATAATTCCTTATACTGAGCTTTAGGCATGTCCTTTTTATTCTTTTCCTTTTTTTTTAAAGAGTGAGTACAACTTCCCTCTTCATATTGACTTCTTCAAAAACTTGTCATGTGTTGAATTTTCTTGCCTATTCCCTACCCCAGGGCATTTTTTGAGGGCAGGTGTCATTTACAGCCCTGCAGTCCTTGTGACTATTAAGCAACCATTAGCACTGGGTTTAAAGCTGCTGTTGTGGGAAACAGCCACAAGGCGGCAGCATTATTACGTTCTCACCTCTTGTTACTAGGGCAACAGAGTCTTCCTGGAGGTAGTGTTCCGAGGTTGTAAATTAGAGAGGAGTGTGCTGGGATAAGCCCCCAGAAGTTTATGTCTCCTTACTTATGTTTGTTTTTTAAATTTAATTTCTCTTTCTTATCGGAGTAAATTCGATTAGAGTGTTGTGATTGTCTGGCTGTACAGAATGTGCTCAATGATTCATACATATGTCTGTTCATCTTCGGATCCTGTTACCATGTAATTTTTTACAGAATGTTGAGTAGACCTCCCTTGGAATTTGGCAGGTGTTTCGTGATTATTTATTTTATATGTATTGGTGATTATATAATTCATAGAGTTTATATGTTATATGTTTATATACATTTAACATACATTAGTATATGTATGTTATCCCCATAGTCCTAATTTATCCATCCTCCCACCTTTCATTTTGGCGAACCATTCGTTTGTTTTATAAGTCTGTGAGTGTCTTTTTCTGTGGAAATATGTTCATTGGTAGAAATCTTAGGATAACATGTATAAATGATATCATCGGATATTTGTTATTCCCTTTTGAATAACTTAACCTAATATGATTATTTCTAGGCTCATCTGTAGTCCTGAAAACGGCACTGTTCATTTTTTTCTGAGGCTACTATTCCATTCGGTACGTATACCACTTCTTCTTTGTCCATTTATCTGATGATGGACATTTTGTTTGTATCCATGTCTTAGCTATTGTTCATACTGCTGCAATACACGATTTTCCATCCCGTGTCTTTTTGATTCTGGCTTTCACAGGTGACAGGCCCAATAGTGGGCCTTCCGGATCATATGGTGACTCAATTTTTACCTTTAAACGCACTGCCATTCTGTTCCTATTATTGGCTGTTACCAGTTTACATCCCACTTAGACCGAGAGGTTACACTATTGTCCACAACTTCTTCAACATCTATCGTTTGTTGACTTTTTGCTGATGGTCATTGTGACTGGTGTTAGGTGATACCTTTGTGTAGATTGGATTTGCATGCGTCTAATAATTCCTGATGTTTTGCATTTCTCAGTGTCTTTTTCATTTTTTTTAAGATTGAGCTAAACTTACAACTTCAAATTGCCTTCTTGAAAAATTTACCGCGTTTGGATTTTTATGGCCATTCCCAACCCCAGGACATTTTTTGAGGGCATGAGTCATTTACAGCCCTGCCGTCCTTGTGAATATTAGTGACCATTAGCAGTAGATTTAAAGCTGCTCTTTGAGGAAACGGCCTTAGGGTGGCAGCATTTCTAAGTTGCCAACTCTGCTTGCTAGGGAAACAGAACCTTGCTGCAAGTTGTGCTTTGAGGTTGCAGATTAGAGTGGAATGTGCCAGGACAAACCCCCATAAGTTTTAGCCTCCTTAATTCTTGTTTGTGTCTTTAAGTTGTACTTTTTATCAGAGCAAATTTGATTGAAAAAATGTCTTTTGTTCTAGGTGTACAGAATCTTGTTCATTTACACATATACATATATCTATTGATCTTTGGGTCCTTTTCCATGTCGGTTATTACAGAGTGTTGAGTAGACCACTCTTGGTATTCCATAGGTCTTTGGGGATTATATTTTTTATATGTATTAGTATATGTGTGTTAACCCCAATATCCTAATTTATCCATTCCTGACACCATTTCTTTGGCTTAACCATAAGTTTGTCTTCTCATTCTGAGATTGTCTTTCTCTATGGAAATATGTTCATTTTTATGAATTTTCAGATAACATAATGGATATCATAGGACATTTGTCTTTCGCATTCTGACTTACTTCACGTTGTGTGATTATCTCTAGGCTCATCTGTGGTGCTGCATATGCCATTCTTTTATATTTTTTCGTGACTGATATTCCATTCTGTCCATATACCACTTCTTCTCTGTCCATTCATCTGTTTATGGACCTTCTTTTGGCTTCCATGTCGTGGCTATTTCAATATTGCTGCAGTGCACATTTGCCTGCCTCTGTCTTTCCGATTCTGGTGGTCTTAAGTTATAGGCCCAAAAGGTGCCCTGCCGCATCATATGGTAGCTCAATTTTTACCTTTTAAAGCAGCTCCATTCAGTTTTCGTTAGTGCTGTTACCAATTACATCCCACCAGCAGCTAGAAGGTACACAGTTCTCTAAAACCCCTTCAGCATTTATAGTGTGTAGACGCTTTGCTGATGGTCATTTGACTGGTGTGAGCTGAAACCTTTTTGGAGGTTGGATTTGTATGTGGCTAATAATTCCTTGTACTGAGCTTTAGGCATGTCCATTTTGTTCTTTTCCTTTTTTTTTTTTAAGTGTGAGTACAACTTCCCTCTTCATGTTGACTTCTTGAAAGATTTGTCGTGTGTTGAATTTTCTTGCCTATTCCCTACCCCAGGGCATTTTTTGAGGGCAGATGCCATTTACAGCCCTGAGTCCTTGTGACTATTAAGCAACCATTAGCACTGGGTTTAAAGCTGCTGTTGTGGGAAACACCCACTAAGCGGCAGCATCATTACGTTCTCAACTCTTGTTATTAGGGCACCAGAGTCTTCCTGGACGTAGTGCTCCAACGTTGTAAATTAGAGGGGAATGTGCTGGGACAAGCCCCCAGAAGTTTATGTCTCCTTACTTATGTTTGTTTTATGAATTTAATTTCTCTTTCTTATCGGAGTAAATTTGATTAGAGTGTTGTGATTGTCTGGCTGTACAGAATGTGCTCAATGATTCATACATATGTCTGTTCATGTTCTGATTCTGTTACCATATGTCTTATTACAGAATTTTGAGTAGACCTCGCATGGTATTTGGTAGGTGTTTTGTCATTATATATTTTATATGTATTGGTGATTATATAATTCATAGAGTTTATATGTTATATGTTTATATACATTTAACATACATTAGTATATGTATGTTATCCCCATAGTCCTAATTTATCCATCCTCCCACCTTTCATTTTGGCGAACCATTCGTTTGTTTTATAAGTCTGTGAGTGTCTTTTTCTGTGGAAATATGTTCATTGGTAGAAATCTTAGGATAACATGTATAAATGATATCATCGGATATTTGTTATTCCCTTTTGAATAACTTAACCTAATATGATTATTTCTAGGCTCATCTGTAGTCCTGAAAACGGCACTGTTCATTTTTTTCTGAGGCTACTATTCCATTCGGTACGTATACCACTTCTTCTTTGTCCATTTATCTGATGATGGACATTTTGTTTGTATCCATGTCTTAGCTATTGTTCATACTGCTGCAATACACGATTTTCCATCCCGTGTCTTTTTGATTCTGGCTTTCACAGGTGACAGGCCCAATAGTGGGCCTTCCGGATCATATGGTGACTCAATTTTTACCTTTAAACGCACTGCCATTCTGTTCCTATTATTGGCTGTTACCAGTTTACATCCCACTTAGACCGAGAGGTTACACTATTGTCCACAACTTCTTCAACATCTATCGTTTGTTGACTTTTTGCTGATGGTCATTGTGACTGGTGTTAGGTGATACCTTTGTGTAGATTGGATTTGCATGCGTCTAATAATTCCTGATGTTTTGCATTTCTCAGTGTCTTTTTCATTTTTTTTAAGATTGAGCTAAACTTACAACTTCAAATTGCCTTCTTGAAAAATTTACCGCGTTTGGATTTTTATGGCCATTCCCAACTCCAGGACATTTTTTGAGGGCATGAGTCATTTACAGCCCTGCCGTCCCTGTGAATATTAATGACCATTAGCAGTAGATTTAAAGCTGCTCTTTGAGGAAACGGCCTTAGGGTGGCAGCATTTCTAAGTTGCCAACTCTGCTTGCTAGGGAAACAGAACCTTGCTGCAAGTTGTGCTTTGAGGTTGCAGATTAGAGTGGAATGTGCCAGGACAAACCCCCATAAGTTTTAGCCTCCTTAATTCTTGTTTGTGTCTTTAAGTTGTACTTTTTATCAGAGCAAATTTGATTGAAAAAATGTCTTTTGTTCTAGGTGTACAGAATCTTGTTCATTTACACATATACATATATCTATTGATCTTTGGGTCCTTTTCCATGTCGGTTATTACAGAGTGTTGAGTAGACCACTCTTGGTATTCCATAGGTCTTTGGGGATTATATTTTTTATATGTATTAGTATATGTGTGTTAACCCCAATATCCTAATTTATCCATTCCTCACACCATTTCTTTGGCTTAACCATAAGTTTGTCTTCTCATTCTGAGATTGTCTTTCTCTATGGAAATATGTTCATTTTTATGAATTTTCAGATAACATAATGGATATCATAGGACATTTGTCTTTCGCATTCTGACTTACTTCACGTTGTGTGATTATCTCTAGGCTCATCTGTGGTGCTGCATATGCCATTCTTTTATATTTTTTCGTGACTGATATTCCATTCTGTCCATATACCACTTCTTCTCTGTCCATTCATCTGTTTATGGACCTTCTTTTGGCTTCCATGTCGTGGCTATTTCAATATTGCTGCAGTGCACATTTGCCTGCCTCTGTCTTTCCGATTCTGGTGGTCTTAGGTTATAGGCCCAAAAGGTGCCCTGCCGCATCATATGGTAGCTCAATTTTTACCTTTTAAAGCAGCTCCATTCAGTTTTCGTTAGTGCTGTTACCAATTACATCCCACCAGCAGCTAGAAGGTACACAGTTCTCTAAAACCCCTTCAGCATTTATAGTGTGTAGACGCTTTGCTGATGGTCATTTGACTGGTGTGAGCTGAAACCTTTTTGGAGGTTGGATTTGTATGTGGCTAATAATTCCTTGTACTGAGCTTTAGGCATGTCCATTTTGTTCTTTTCCTTTTTTTTTTTAAGTGTGAGTACAACTTCCCTCTTCATGTTGACTTCTTGAAAGATTTGTCGTGTGTTGAATTTTCTTGCCTATTCCCTACCCCAGGGCATTTTTTGAGGGCAGATGCCATTTACAGCCCTGAGTCCTTGTGACTATTAAGCAACCATTAGCACTGGGTTTAAAGCTGCTGTTGTGGGAAACACCCACTAAGCGGCAGCATCATTACGTTCTCAACTCTTTTTATTAGGGCACCAGAGTCTTCCTGGACGTAGTGCTCCAACGTTGTAAATTAGAGGGGAATGTGCTGGGACAAGCCCCCAGAAGTTTATGTCTCCTTACTTATGTTTGTTTTATGAATTTAATTTCTCTTTCTTATCGGAGTAAATTTGATTAGAGTGTTGTGATTGTCTGGCTGTACAGAATGTGCTCAATGATTCATACATATGTCTGTTCATGTTCTGATTCTGTTACCATATGTCTTATTACAGAATTTTGAGTAGACCTCGCATGGTATTTGGTAGGTGTTTTGTCATTATATATTTTATATGTATTGGTGATTATATAATTCATAGAGTTTATATGTTATATGTTTATATACATTTAACATACATTAGTATATGTATGTTATCCCCATAGTCCTAATTTATCCATCCTCCCACCTTTCATTTTGGCGAACCATTCATTTGTTTTATAAGTCTGTGAGTGTCTTTTTCTGTGGAAATATGTTCATTGGTAGAAATCTTAGGATAACATGTATAAATGATATCATCGGATATTTGTTATTCCCTTTTGAATAACTTAACCTAATATGATTATTTCTAGGCTCATCTGTAGTCCTGAAAACGGCACTGTTCATTTTTTTCTGAGGCTACTATTCCATTCGGTACGTATACCACTTCTTCTTTGTCCATTTATCTGATGATGGACATTTTGTTTGTATCCATGTCTTAGCTATTGTTCATACTGCTGCAATACACGATTTTCCATCCCGTGTCTTTTTGATTCTGGCTTTCACAGGTGACAGGCCCAATAGTGGGCCTTCCGGATCATATGGTGACTCAATTTTTACCTTTAAACGCACTGCCATTCTGTTCCTATTATTGGCTGTTACCAGTTTACATCCCACTTAGACCGAGAGGTTACACTATTGTCCACAACTTCTTCAACATCTATCGTTTGTTGACTTTTTGCTGATGGTCATTGTGACTGGTGTTAGGTGATACCTTTGTGTAGATTGGATTTGCATGCGTCTAATAATTCCTGATGTTTTGCATTTCTCAGTGTCTTTTTCATTTTTTTTAAGATTGAGCTAAACTTACAACTTCAAATTGCCTTCTTGAAAAATTTACCGCGTTTGGATTTTTATGGCCATTCCCAACTCCAGGACATTTTTTGAGGGCATGAGTCATTTACAGCCCTGCCGTCCCTGTGAATATTAATGACCATTAGCAGTAGATTTAAAGCTGCTCTTTGAGGAAACGGCCTTAGGGTGGCAGCATTTCTAAGTTGCCAACTCTGCTTGCTAGGGAAACAGAACCTTGCTGCAAGTTGTGCTTTGAGGTTGCAGATTAGAGTGGAATGTGCCAGGACAAACCCCCATAAGTTTTAGCCTCCTTAATTCTTGTTTGTGTCTTTAAGTTGTACTTTTTATCAGAGCAAATTTGATTGAAAAAATGTCTTTTGTTCTAGGTGTACAGAATCTTGTTCATTTACACATATACATATATCTATTGATCTTTGGGTCCTTTTCCATGTCGGTTATTACAGAGTGTTGAGTAGACCACTCTTGGTATTCCATAGGTCTTTGGGGATTATATTTTTTATATGTATTAGTATATGTGTGTTAACCCCAATATCCTAATTTATCCATTCCTCACACCATTTCTTTGGCTTAACCATAAGTTTGTCTTCTCATTCTGAGATTGTCTTTCTCTATGGAAATATGTTCATTTTTATGAATTTTCAGATAACATAATGGATATCATAGGACATTTGTCTTTCGCATTCTGACTTACTTCACGTTGTGTGATTATCTCTAGGCTCATCTGTGGTGCTGCATATGCCATTCTTTTATATTTTTTCGTGACTGATATTCCATTCTGTCCATATACCACTTCTTCTCTGTCCATTCATCTGTTTATGGACCTTCTTTTGGCTTCCATGTCGTGGCTATTTCAATATTGCTGCAGTGCACATTTGCCTGCCTCTGTCTTTCCGATTCTGGTGGTCTTAGGTTATAGGCCCAAAAGGTGCCCTGCCGCATCATATGGTAGCTCAATTTTTACCTTTTAAAGCAGCTCCATTCAGTTTTCGTTAGTGCTGTTACCAATTACATCCCACCAGCAGCTAGAAGGTACACAGTTCTCTAAAACCCCTTCAGCATTTATAGTGTGTAGACGCTTTGCTGATGGTCATTTGACTGGTGTGAGCTGAAACCTTTTTGGAGGTTGGATTTGTATGTGGCTAATAATTCCTTGTACTGAGCTTTAGGCATGTCCATTTTGTTCTTTTCCTTTTTTTTTTTAAGTGTGAGTACAACTTCCCTCTTCATGTTGACTTCTTGAAAGATTTGTCGTGTGTTGAATTTTCTTGCCTATTCCCTACCCCAGGGCATTTTTTGAGGGCAGATGCCATTTACAGCCCTGAGTCCTTGTGACTATTAAGCAACCATTAGCACTGGGTTTAAAGCTGCTGTTGTGGGAAACACCCACTAAGCGGCAGCATCATTACGTTCTCAACTCTTGTTATTAGGGCACCAGAGTCTTCCTGGACGTAGTGCTCCAACGTTGTAAATTAGAGGGGAATGTGCTGGGACAAGCCCCCAGAAGTTTATGTCTCCTTACTTATGTTTGTTTTATGAATTTAATTTCTCTTTCTTATCGGAGTAAATTTGATTAGAGTGTTGTGATTGTCTGGCTGTACAGAATCTGCTCAATGATTCATACATATGTCTGTTCATGTTCTGATTCTGTTACCATATGTCTTATTACAGAATTTTGAGTAGACCTCGCATGGTATTTGGTAGGTGTTTTGTCATTATATATTTTATATGTATTGGTGATTATATAATTCATAGAGTTTATATGTTATATGTTTATATACATTTAACATACATTAGTATATGTATGTTATCCCCATAGTCCTAATTTATCCATCCTCCCACCTTTCATTTTGGCGAACCATTCGTTTGTTTTATAAGTCTGTGAGTGTCTTTTTCTGTGGAAATATGTTCATTGGTAGAAATCTTAGGATAACATGTATAAATGATATCATCGGATATTTGTTATTCCCTTTTGAATAACTTAACCTAATATGATTATTTCTAGGCTCATCTGTAGTCCTGAAAACGGCACTGTTCATTTTTTTCTGAGGCTACTATTCCATTCGGTACGTATACCACTTCTTCTTTGTCCATTTATCTGATGATGGACATTTTGTTTGTATCCATGTCTTAGCTATTGTTCATACTGCTGCAATACACGATTTTCCATCCCGTGTCTTTTTGATTCTGGCTTTCACAGGTGACAGGCCCAATAGTGGGCCTTCCGGATCATATGGTGACTCAATTTTTACCTTTAAACGCACTGCCATTCTGTTCCTATTATTGGCTGTTACCAGTTTACATCCCACTTAGACCGAGAGGTTACACTATTGTCCACAACTTCTTCAACATCTATCGTTTGTTGACTTTTTGCTGATGGTCATTGTGACTGGTGTTAGGTGATACCTTTGTGTAGATTGGATTTGCATGCGTCTAATAATTCCTGATGTTTTGCATTTCTCAGTGTCTTTTTCATTTTTTTTAAGATTGAGCTAAACTTACAACTTCAAATTGCCTTCTTGAAAAATTTACCGCGTTTGGATTTTTATGGCCATTCCCAACTCCAGGACATTTTTTGAGGGCATGAGTCATTTACAGCCCTGCCGTCCCTGTGAATATTAATGACCATTAGCAGTAGATTTAAAGCTGCTCTTTGAGGAAACGGCCTTAGGGTGGCAGCATTTCTAAGTTGCCAACTCTGCTTGCTAGGGAAACAGAACCTTGCTGCAAGTTGTGCTTTGAGGTTGCAGATTAGAGTGGAATGTGCCAGGACAAACCCCCATAAGTTTTAGCCTCCTTAATTCTTGTTTGTGTCTTTAAGTTGTAGTTTTTATCAGAGCAAATTTGATTGAAAAATGTCTTTTGTTCTAGGTGTACAGAATCTTGTTCATTTACACATATACATATATCTATTGATCTTTGGGTCCTTTTCCATGTCGGTTATTACAGAGTGTTGAGTAGACCACTCTTGGTATTCCATAGGTCTTTGGGGATTATATTTTTTATATGTATTAGTATATGTGTGTTAACCCCAATATCCTAATTTATCCATTCCTCACACCATTTCTTTGGCTTAACCATAAGTTTGTCTTCTCATTCTGAGATTGTCTTTCTCTATGGAAATATGTTCATTTTTATGAATTTTCAGATAACATAAGGGATATCATAGGACATTTGTCTTTTGCATTCTGACTTACTTCACGTTGTGTGATTATCTCTAGGCTCATCTGTGGTGCTGCATATGCCATTCTTTTATATTTTTTCGTGACTGATATTCCATTCTGTCCATATACCACTTCTTCTCTGTCCATTCATCTGTTTATGGACCTTCTTTTGGCTTCCATGTCGTGGCTATTTCAATATTGCTGCAGTGCACATTTGCCTGCCTCTGTCTTTCCGATTCTGGTGGTCTTAGGTCATAGGCCCAAAAGGTGCCCTGCCGCATCATATGGTAGCTCAATTTTTACCTTTTAAAGCAGCTCCATTCAGTTTTCGTTAGTGCTGTTACCAATTACATCCCACCAGCAGCTAGAAGGTACACAGTTCTCTAAAACCCCTTCAGCATTTATAGTGTGTAGACGCTTTGCTGATGGTCATTTGACTGGTGTGAGCTGAAACCTTTTTGGAGGTTGGATTTGTATGTGGCTAATAATTCCTTGTACTGAGCTTTAGGCATGTCCATTTTGTTCTTTTCCTTTTTTTTTTTAAGTGTGAGTACAACTTCCCTCTTCATGTTGACTTCTTGAAAGATTTGTCGTGTGTTGAATTTTCTTGCCTATTCCCTACCCCAGGGCATTTTTTGAGGGCAGATGCCATTTACAGCCCTGAGTCCTTGTGACTATTAAGCAACCATTAGCACTGGGTTTAAAGCTGCTGTTGTGGGAAACACCCACTAAGCGGCAGCATCATTACGTTCTCAACTCTTGTTATTAGGGCACCAGAGTCTTCCTGGACGTAGTGCTCCAACGTTGTAAATTAGAGGGGAATGTGCTGGGACAAGCCCCCAGAAGTTTATGTCTCCTTACTTATGTTTGTTTTATGAATTTAATTTCTCTTTCTTATCGGAGTAAATTTGATTAGAGTGTTGTGATTGTCTGGCTGTACAGAATCTGCTCAATGATTCATACATATGTCTGTTCATGTTCTGATTCTGTTACCATATGTCTTATTACAGAATTTTGAGTAGACCTCGCATGGTATTTGGTAGGTGTTTTGTCATTATATATTTTATATGTATTGGTGATTATATAATTCATAGAGTTTATATGTTATATGTTTATATACATTTAACATACATTAGTATATGTATGTTAGCCCCATAATCCTAATTTATCCATCCTCCCACCTTTCATTTTGGTTAACCATTAGTTTGTTTTATAAGTCTGTGAGTGTCTTTTTCTGTGGAAATATGTCCATTTGTAGCAATCTTAGGATAACAGGTATAAATGATATCATAGGATATTTGTCATTCCCTTTTGACTTACTTAACCCCATATGATTATTTCTAGGCTCATCTGTAGTCCTGAAAACGGCATTTTTCATTTTTTTCCCGAGGCTACTATTCCATTTAGTCCGTATACCACTTCTTCTTTGTCCATTCATCTGTTTATGGACCTTTTTTTTGCTTCCACGTCTTGGCTATTTCACTAATGCTGCAGTGCACATTTGCCTGCCTCTGTCTTTCCGATTCTGGTGGTCTTAGGTTACAGGCCCAAAAGGTGCCCTGCCGCGTCATATGGTAGCTCAATTTTTACCTTTTAAAGCAGCTCCATTCAGTTTTCGTTAGTGCTGTTACCAATTACATCCCACCAGCAGCTAGAAGGTACACAGTTCTCTAAAACCCCTTCAGCATTTACGGTTTGTAGACTTTTTGCTGATGGTCATTTGACTGGTGTGAGCTGAAACCTTTTTGGAGGTTGGATTTGCATGTGGCTAATAATTCCTTATACTGAGCTTTAGGCATGTCCTTTTTATTCTTTTCCTTTTTTTTTTAAAGAGTGAGTACAACTTCCCTCTTCATATTGACTTCTTCAAAAACTTGTCATGTGTTGAATTTTCTTGCCTATTCCCTACCCCACGGCATTTTTTGAGGGCAGGAGTCATTTACAGCCCTGCAGTCCTTGTGACTATTAAGCAACCATTAGCACTGGGTTTAAAGCTGCTGTTGTGGGAAACAGCCACAAGGCGGCAGCATTATTACGTTCTCACCTCTTGTTACTAGGGCAACAGAGTCTTCCTGGAGGTAGTGTTCCGAGGTTTTAAATTAGAGGGGAATGTGCTGGGAAAAGCCCCCAGAAGTTTATGTCTCCTTACTTATGTTTGTTTTTTAAATTTAATTTCTCTTTCTTATCGGAGTAAATTCGATTAGAGTGTTGTGATTGTCTGGCTGTACAGAATGTGCTCAATGATTCATACATATGTCTGTTCATCTTCGGATCCTGTTACCATGTAATTTTTTACAGAATGTTGAGTAGACCTCCCTTGGAATTTGGCAGGTGTTTCGTGATTATATATTTTATATGTATTGGTGATTATATAATTCATAGAGTTTATATGTTATATGTTTATATACATTTAACATACATTAGTATATGTATGTTATCCCCATAGTCCTAATTTATCCATCCTCCCACCTTTCATTTTGGCGAACCATTCGTTTGTGTTATAAGTCTGTGAGTGTCTTTTTCTGTGGAAATATGTTCATTGGTAGAAATCTTAGGATAACATGTATAAATGATATCATCGGATATTTGTTATTCCCTTTTGAATAACTTAACCTAATATGATTATTTCTAGGCTCATCTGTAGTCCTGAAAACGGCACTGTTCATTTTTTTCTGAGGCTACTATTCCATTCGGTACGTATACCACTTCTTCTTTGTCCATTTATCTGATGATGGACATTTTGTTTGTATCCATGTCTTAGCTATTGTTCATACTGCTGCAATACACGATTTTCCATCCCGTGTCTTTTTGATTCTGGCTTTCACAGGTGACAGGCCCAATAGTGGGCCTTCCGGATCATATGGTGACTCAATTTTTACCTTTAAACGCACTGCCATTCTGTTCCTATTATTGGCTGTTACCAGTTTACATCCCACTTAGACCGAGAGGTTACACTATTGTCCACAACTTCTTCAACATCTATCGTTTGTTGACTTTTTGCTGATGGTCATTGTGACTGGTGTTAGGTGATACCTTTGTGTAGATTGGATTTGCATGCGTCTAATAATTCCTGATGTTTTGCATTTCTCAGTGTCTTTTTCATTTTTTTTAAGATTGAGCTAAACTTACAACTTCAAATTGCCTTCTTGAAAAATTTACCGCGTTTGGATTTTTATGGCCATTCCCAACTCCAGGACATTTTTTGAGGGCATGAGTCATTTACAGCCCTGCCGTCCTTGTGAATATTAGTGACCATTAGCAGTAGATTTAAAGCTGCTCTTTGAGGAAACGGCCTTAGGGTGGCAGCATTTCTAAGTTGCCAACTCTGCTTGCTAGGGAAACAGAACCTTGCTGCAAGTTGTGCTTTGAGGTTGCAGATTAGAGTGGAATGTGCCAGGACAAACCCCCATAAGTTTTAGCCTCCTTAATTCTTGTTTGTGTCTTTAAGTTGTACTTTTTATCAGAGCAAATTTGATAGAAAAATGTCTTTTGTTCTAGGTGTACAGAATCTTGTTCATTTACACATATACATATATCTATTGATCTTTGGGTCCTTTTCCATGTCGGTTATTACAGAGTGTTGAGTAGACCACTCTTGGTATTCCATAGGTCTTTGGGGATTATATTTTTTATATGTATTAGTATATGTGTGTTAACCCCAATATCCTAATTTATCCATTCCTCACACCATTTCTTTGGCTTAACCATAAGTTTGTCTTCTCATTCTGAGATTGTCTTTCTCTATGGAAATATGTTCATTTTTATGAATTTTCAGATAACATAAGGGATATCATAGGACATTTGTCTTTCGCATTCTGACTTACTTCACGTTGTGTGATTATCTCTAGGCTCATCTGTGGTGCTGCATATGCCATTCTTTTATATTTTTTCGTGACTGATATTCCATTCTGTCCATATACCACTTCTTCTCTGTCCATTCATCTGTTTATGGACCTTCTTTTGGCTTCCATGTCGTGGCTATTTCAATATTGCTGCAGTGCACATTTGCCTGCCTCTGTCTTTCCGATTCTGGTGGTCTTAGGTCATAGGCCCAAAAGGTGCCCTGCCGCATCATATGGTAGCTCAATTTTTACCTTTTAAAGCAGCTCCATTCAGTTTTCGTTAGTGCTGTTACCAATTACATCCCACCAGCAGCTAGAAGGTACACAGTTCTCTAAAACCCCTTCAGCATTTATAGTGTGTAGACGCTTTGCTGATGGTCATTTGACTGGTGTGAGCTGAAACCTTTTTGGAGGTTGGATTTGTATGTGGCTAATAATTCCTTGTACTGAGCTTTAGGCATGTCCATTTTGTTCTTTTCCTTTTTTTTTAAAAGTGTGAGTACAACTTCCCTCTTCATGTTGACTTCTTGAAAGATTTGTCGTGTGTTGAATTTTCTTGCCTATTCCCTACCCCAGGGCATTTTTTGAGGGCAGATGCCATTTACAGCCCTGAGTCCTTGTGACTATTAAGCAACCATTAGCACTGGGTTTAAAGCTGCTGTTGTGGGAAACACCCACTAAGCGGCAGCATCATTACGTTCTCAACTCTTGTTATTAGGGCACCAGAGTCTTCCTGGACGTAGTGCTCCAACGTTGTAAATTAGAGGGGAATGTGCTGGGACAAGCCCCCAGAAGTTTATGTCTCCTTACTTATGTTTGTTTTATGAATTTAATTTCTCTTTCTTATCGGAGTAAATTTGATTAGAGTGTTGTGATTGTCTGGCTGTACAGAATCTGCTCAATGATTCATACATATGTCTGTTCATGTTCTGATTCTGTTACCATATGTCTTATTACAGAATTTTGAGTAGACCTCGCATGGTATTTGGTAGGTGTTTTGTCATTATATATTTTATATGTATTGGTGATTATATAATTCATAGAGTTTATATGTTATATGTTTATATACATTTAACATACATTAGTATATGTATGTTAGCCCCATAATCCTAATTTATCCATCCTCCCACCTTTCATTTTGGTTAACCATTAGTTTGTTTTATAAGTCTGTGAGTGTCTTTTTCTGTGGAAATATGTCCATTTGTAGCAATCTTAGGATAACAGGTATAAATGATATCATAGGATATTTGTCATTCCCTTTTGACTTACTTAACCCGATATGATTATTTCTAGGCTCATCTGTAGTCCTGAAAACGGCATTTTTCATTTTTTTCCCGAGGCTACTATTCCATTTAGTCCGTATACCACTTCTTCTTTGTCCATTCATCTGTTTATGGACCTTTTTTTTGCTTCCACGTCTTGGCTATTTCACTAATGCTGCAGTGCACATTTGCCTGCCTCTGTCTTTCCGATTCTGGTGGTCTTAGGTTACAGGCCCAAAAGGTGCCCTGCCGCGTCATATGGTAGCTCAATTTTTACCTTTTAAAGCAGCTCCATTCAGTTTTCGTTAGTGCTCTTACCACTTTACATCCCACCAGCAGCTACAAGGTACACAGTTCTCTAAAATCCCTTCAGCATTTACGGTTTGTAGACTTTTTGCTGATGGTCATTTGACTGGTGTGAGCTGAAACCTTTTTGGAGGTTGGATTTGCATGTGGCTAATAATTCCTTATACTGAGCTTTAGGCCTGTCCTTTTTATTCTTTTCCTTTTTTTTTAAAGAGTGAGTACAACTTCCCTCTTCATATTGACTTCTTCAAAAACTTGTCATGTGTTGAATTTTCTTGCCTATTCCCTACCCCAGGGCATTTTTTGAGGGCAGGTGTCATTTACAGCCCTGCAGTCCTTGTGACTATTAAGCAACCATTAGCACTGGGTTTAAAGCTGCTGTTGTGGGAAACAGCCACAAGGCGGCAGCATTATTACGTTCTCACCTCTTGTTACTAGGGCAACAGAGTCTTCCTGGAGGTAGTGTTCCGAGGTTGTAAATTAGAGGGGAATGTGCTGGGAAAAGCCCCCAGAAGTTTATGTCTCCTTACTTATGTTTGTTTTTTAAATTTAATTTCTCTTTCTTATCGGAGTAAATTCGATTAGAGTGTTGTGATTGTCTGGCTGTACAGAATGTGCTCAATGATTCATACATATGTCTGTTCATCTTCGGATCCTGTTACCATGTAATTTTTTACAGAATGTTGAGTAGACCTCCCTTGGAATTTGGCAGGTGTTTCGTGATTATATATTTTATATGTATTGGTGATTATATAATTCATAGAGTTTATATGTTATATGTTTATATACATTTAACATACATTAGTATATGTATGTTATCCCCATAGTCCTAATTTATCCATCCTCCCACCTTTCATTTTGGCGAACCATTCGTTTGTGTTATAAGTCTGTGAGTGTCTTTTTCTGTGGAAATATGTTCATTGGTAGAAATCTTAGGATAACATGTATAAATGATATCATCGGATATTTGTTATTCCCTTTTGAATAACTTAACCTAATATGATTATTTCTAGGCTCATCTGTAGTCCTGAAAACGGCACTGTTCATTTTTTTCTGAGGCTACTATTCCATTCGGTACGTATACCACTTCTTCTTTGTCCATTTATCTGATGATGGACATTTTGTTTGTATCCATGTCTTAGCTATTGTTCATACTGCTGCAATACACGATTTTCCATCCCGTGTCTTTTTGATTCTGGCTTTCACAGGTGACAGGCCCAATAGTGGGCCTTCCGGATCATATGGTGACTCAATTTTTACCTTTAAACGCACTGCCATTCTGTTCCTATTATTGGCTGTTACCAGTTTACATCCCACTTAGACCGAGAGGTTACACTATTCTCCACAACTTCTTCAACATCTATCGTTTGTTGACTTTTTGCTGATGGTCATTGTGACTGGTGTTAGGTGATACCTTTGTGTAGATTGGATTTGCATGAGTCTAATAATTCCTGATGTTTTGCATTTCTCAGTGTCTTTTTCATTTTTTTTAAGATTGAGCTAAACTTACAACTTCAAATTGCCTTCTTGAAAAATTTACCGCGTTTGGATTTTTATGGCCATTCCCAACTCCAGGACATTTTTTGAGGGCATGAGTCATTTACAGCCCTGCCGTCCTTGTGAATATTAGTGACCATTAGCAGTAGATTTAAAGCTGCTCTTTGAGGAAACGGCCTTAGGGTGGCAGCATTTCTAAGTTGCCAACTCTGCTTGCTAGGGAAACAGAACCTTGCTGCAAGTTGTGCTTTGAGGTTGCAGATTAGAGTGGAATGTGCCAGGACAAACCCCCATAAGTTTTAGCCTCCTTAATTCTTGTTTGTGTCTTTAAGTTGTACTTTTTATCAGAGCAAATTTGATAGAAAAATGTCTTTTGTTCTAGGTGTACAGAATCTTGTTCATTTACACATATACATATATCTATTGATCTTTGGGTCCTTTTCCATGTCGGTTATTACAGAGTGTTGAGTAGACCACTCTTGGTATTCCATAGGTCTTTGGGGATTATATTTTTTATATGTATTAGTATATGTGTGTTAACCCCAATATCCTAATTTATCCATTCCTCACACCATTTCTTTGGCTTAACCATAAGTTTGTCTTCTCATTCTGAGATTGTCTTTCTCTATGGAAATATGTTCATTTTTATGAATTTTCAGATAACATAAGGGATATCATAGGACATTTGTCTTTCGCATTCTGACTTACTTCACGTTGTGTGATTATCTCTAGGCTCATCTGTGGTGCTGCATATGCCATTCTTTTATATTTTTTCGTGACTGATATTCCATTCTGTCCATATACCACTTCTTCTCTGTCCATTCATCTGTTTATGGACCTTCTTTTGGCTTCCATGTCGTGGCTATTTCAATATTGCTGCAGTGCACATTTGCCTGCCTCTGTCTTTCCGATTCTGGTGGTCTTAGGTCATAGGCCCAAAAGGTGCCCTGCCGCATCATATGGTAGCTCAATTTTTACCTTTTAAAGCAGCTCCATTCAGTTTTCGTTAGTGCTGTTACCAATTACATCCCACCAGCAGCTAGAAGGTACACAGTTCTCTAAAACCCCTTCAGCATTTATAGTGTGTAGACGCTTTGCTGATGGTCATTTGACTGGTGTGAGCTGAAACCTTTTTGGAGGTTGGATTTGTATGTGGCTAATAATTCCTTGTACTGAGCTTTAGGCATGTCCATTTTGTTCTTTTCCTTTTTTTTTTTAAGTGTGAGTACAACTTCCCTCTTCATGTTGACTTCTTGAAAGATTTGTCGTGTGTTGAATTTTCTTGCCTATTCCCTACCCCAGGGCATTTTTTGAGGGCAGATGCCATTTACAGCCCTGAGTCCTTGTGACTATTAAGCAACCATTAGCACTGGGTTTAAAGCTGCTGTTGTGGGAAACACCCACTAAGCGGCAGCATCATTACGTTCTCAACTCTTGTTATTAGGGCACCAGAGTCTTCCTGGACGTAGTGCTCCAACGTTGTAAATTAGAGGGGAATGTGCTGGGACAAGCCCCCAGAAGTTTATGTCTCCTTACTTATGTTTGTTTTATGAATTTAATTTCTCTTTCTTATCGGAGTAAATTTGATTAGAGTGTTGTGATTGTCTGGCTGTACAGAATCTGCTCAATGATTCATACATATGTCTGTTCATGTTCTGATTCTGTTACCATATGTCTTATTACAGAATTTTGAGTAGACCTCGCATGGTATTTGGTAGGTGTTTTGTCATTATATATTTTATATGTATTGGTGATTATATAATTCATAGAGTTTATATGTTATATGTTTATATACATTTAACATACATTAGTATATGTATGTTAGCCCCATAATCCTAATTTATCCATCCTCCCACCTTTCATTTTGGTTAACCATTAGTTTGTTTTATAAGTCTGTGAGTGTCTTTTTCTGTGGAAATATGTCCATTTGTAGCAATCTTAGGATAACAGGTATAAATGATATCATAGGATATTTGTCATTCCCTTTTGACTTACTTAACCCCATATGATTATTTCTAGGCTCATCTGTAGTCCTGAAAACGGCATTTTTCATTTTTTTCCCGAGGCTACTATTCCATTTAGTCCGTATACCACTTCTTCTTTGTCCATTCATCTGTTTATGGACCTTTTTTTTGCTTCCACGTCTTGGCTATTTCACTAATGCTGCAGTGCACATTTGCCTGCCTCTGTCTTTCCGATTCTGGTGGTCTTAGGTTACAGGCCCAAAAGGTGCCCTGCCGCGTCATATGGTAGCTCAATTTTTACCTTTTAAAGCAGCTCCATTCAGTTTTCGTTAGTGCTCTTACCACTTTACATCCCACCAGCAGCTACAAGGTACACAGTTCTCTAAAATCCCTTCAGCATTTACGGTTTGTAGACTTTTTGCTGATGGTCATTTGACTGGTGTGAGCTGAAACCTTTTTGGAGGTTGGATTTGCATGTGGCTAATAATTCCTTATACTGAGCTTTAGGCATGTCCTTTTTATTCTTTTCCTTTTTTTTTAAAGAGTGAGTACAACTTCCCTCTTCATATTGACTTCTTCAAAAACTTGTCATGTGTTGAATTTTCTTGCCTATTCCCTACCCCAGGGCATTTTTTGAGGGCAGGTGTCATTTACAGCCCTGCAGTCCTTGTGACTATTAAGCAACCATTAGCACTGGGTTTAAAGCTGCTGTTGTGGGAAACAGCCACAAGGCGGCAGCATTATTACGTTCTCACCTCTTGTTACTAGGGCAACAGAGTCTTCCTGGAGGTAGTGTTCCGAGGTTGTAAATTAGAGGGGAATGTGCTGGGAAAAGCCCCCAGAAGTTTATGTCTCCTTACTTATGTTTGTTTTTTAAATTTAATTTCTCTTTCTTATCGGAGTAAATTCGATTAGAGTGTTGTGATTGTCTGGCTGTACAGAATGTGCTCAATGATTCATACATATGTCTGTTCATCTTCGGATCCTGTTACCATGTAATTTTTTACAGAATGTTGAGTAGACCTCCCTTGGAATTTGGCAGGTGTTTCGTGATTATATATTTTATATGTATTGGTGATTATATAATTCATAGAGTTTATATGTTATATGTTTATATACATTTAACATACATTAGTATATGTATGTTATCCCCATAGTCCTAATTTATCCATCCTCCCACCTTTCATTTTGGCGAACCATTCGTTTGTGTTATAAGTCTGTGAGTGTCTTTTTCTGTGGAAATATGTTCATTGGTAGAAATCTTAGGATAACATGTATAAATGATATCATCGGATATTTGTTATTCCCTTTTGAATAACTTAACCTAATATGATTATTTCTAGGCTCATCTGTAGTCCTGAAAACGGCACTGTTCATTTTTTTCTGAGGCTACTATTCCATTCGGTACGTATACCACTTCTTCTTTGTCCATTTATCTGATGATGGACATTTTGTTTGTATCCATGTCTTAGCTATTGTTCATACTGCTGCAATACACGATTTTCCATCCCGTGTCTTTTTGATTCTGGCTTTCACAGGTGACAGGCCCAATAGTGGGCCTTCCGGATCATATGGTGACTCAATTTTTACCTTTAAACGCACTGCCATTCTGTTCCTATTATTGGCTGTTACCAGTTTACATCCCACTTAGACCGAGAGGTTACACTATTGTCCACAACTTCTTCAACATCTATCGTTTGTTGACTTTTTGCTGATGGTCATTGTGACTGGTGTTAGGTGATACCTTTGTGTAGATTGGATTTGCATGCGTCTAATAATTCCTGATGTTTTGCATTTCTCAGTGTCTTTTTCATTTTTTTTAAGATTGAGCTAAACTTACAACTTCAAATTGCCTTCTTGAAAAATTTACCGCGTTTGGATTTTTATGGCCATTCCCAACTCCAGGACATTTTTTGAGGGCATGAGTCATTTACAGCCCTGCCGTCCTTGTGAATATTAGTGACCATTAGCAGTAGATTTAAAGCTGCTCTTTGAGGAAACGGCCTTAGGGTGGCAGCATTTCTAAGTTGCCAACTCTGCTTGCTAGGGAAACAGAACCTTGCTGCAAGTTGTGCTTTGAGGTTGCAGATTAGAGTGGAATGTGCCAGGACAAACCCCCATAAGTTTTAGCCTTCTTAATTCTTGTTTGTGTCTTTAAGTTGTACTTTTTATCAGAGCAAATTTGATAGAAAAATGTCTTTTGTTCTAGGTGTACAGAATCTTGTTCATTTACACATATACATATATCTATTGATCTTTGGGTCCTTTTCCATGTCGGTTATTACAGAGTGTTGAGTAGACCACTCTTGGTATTCCATAGGTCTTTGGGGATTATATTTTTTATATGTATTAGTATATGTGTGTTAACCCCAATATCCTAATTTATCCATTCCTGACACCATTTCTTTGGCTTAACCATAAGTTTGTCTTCTCATTCTGAGATTGTCTTTCTCTATGGAAATATGTTCATTTTTATGAATTTTCAGATAACATAATGGATATCATAGGACATTTGTCTTTCGCATTCTGACTTACTTCACGTTGTGTGATTATCTCTAGGCTCATCTGTGGTGCTGCATATGCCATTCTTTTATATTTTTTCGTGACTGATATTCCATTCTGTCCATATACCACTTCTTCTCTGTCCATTCATCTGTTTATGGACCTTCTTTTGGCTTCCATGTCGTGGCTATTTCAATATTGCTGCAGTGCACATTTGCCTGCCTCTGTCTTTCCGATTCTGGTGGTCTTAGGTCATAGGCCCAAAAGGTGCCCTGCCGCATCATATGGTAGCTCAATTTTTACCTTTTAAAGCAGCTCCATTCAGTTTTCGTTAGTGCTGTTACCAATTACATCCCACCAGCAGCTAGAAGGTACACAGTTCTCTAAAACCCCTTCAGCATTTATAGTGTGTAGACGCTTTGCTGATGGTCATTTGACTGGTGTGAGCTGAAACCTTTTTGGAGGTTGGATTTGTATGTGGCTAATAATTCCTTGTACTGAGCTTTAGGCATGTCCATTTTGTTCTTTTCCTTTTTTTTTTTAAGTGTGAGTACAACTTCCCTCTTCATGTTGACTTCTTGAAAGATTTGTCGTGTGTTGAATTTTCTTGCCTATTCCCTACCCCAGGGCATTTTTTGAGGGCAGATGCCATTTACAGCCCTGAGTCCTTGTGACTATTAAGCAACCATTAGCACTGGGTTTAAAGCTGCTGTTGTGGGAAACACCCACTAAGCGGCAGCATCATTACGTTCTCAACTCTTGTTATTAGGGCACCAGAGTCTTCCTGGACGTAGTGCTCCAACGTTGTAAATTAGAGGGGAATGTGCTGGGACAAGCCCCCAGAAGTTTATGTCTCCTTACTTATGTTTGTTTTATGAATTTAATTTCTCTTTCTTATCGGAGTAAATTTGATTAGAGTGTTGTGATTGTCTGGCTGTACAGAATCTGCTCAATGATTCATACATATGTCTGTTCATGTTCTGATTCTGTTACCATATGTCTTATTACAGAATTTTGAGTAGACCTCGCATGGTATTTGGTAGGTGTTTTGTCATTATATATTTTATATGTATTGGTGATTATATAATTCATAGAGTTTATATGTTATATGTTTATATACATTTAACATACATTAGTATATGTATGTTAGCCCCATAATCCTAATTTATCCATCCTCCCACCTTTCATTTTGGTTAACCATTAGTTTGTTTTATAAGTCTGTGAGTGTCTTTTTCTGTGGAAATATGTCCATTTGTAGCAATCTTAGGATAACAGGTATAAATGATATCATAGGATATTTGTCATTCCCTTTTGACTTACTTAACCCCATATGATTATTTCTAGGCTCATCTGTAGTCCTGAAAACGGCATTTTTCATTTTTTTCCCGAGGCTACTATTCCATTTAGTCCGTATACCACTTCTTCTTTGTCCATTCATCTGTTTATGGACCTTTTTTTTGCTTCCACGTCTTGGCTATTTCACTAATGCTGCAGTGCACATTTGCCTGCCTCTGTCTTTCCGATTCTGGTGGTCTTAGGTTACAGGCCCAAAAGGTGCCCTGCCGCGTCATATGGTAGCTCAATTTTTACCTTTTAAAGCAGCTCCATTCAGTTTTCGTTAGTGCTGTTACCAATTACATCCCACCAGCAGCTAGAAGGTACACAGTTCTCTAAAACCCCTTCAGCATTTACGGTTTGTAGACTTTTTGCTGATGGTCATTTGACTGGTGTGAGCTGAAACCTTTTTGGAGGTTGGATTTGCATGTGGCTAATAATTCCTTATACTGAGCTTTAGGCATGTCCTTTTTATTCTTTTCCTTTTTTTTTTAAAGAGTGAGTACAACTTCCCTCTTCATATTGACTTCTTCAAAAACTTGTCATGTGTTGAATTTTCTTGCCTATTCCCTACCCCAGGGCATTTTTTGAGGGCAGGTGTCATTTACAGCCCTGCAGTCCTTGTGACTATTAAGCAACCATTAGCACTGGGTTTAAAGCTGCTGTTGTGGGAAACAGCCACAAGGCGGCAGCATTATTACGTTCTCACCTCTTGTTACTAGGGCAACAGAGTCTTCCTGGTGGTAGTGTTCCGAGGTTGTAAATTAGAGGGGAATGTGCTGGGAAAAGCCCCCAGAAGTTTATGTCTCCTTACTTATGTTTGTTTTTTAAATTTAATTTCTCTTTCTTATCGGAGTAAATTCGATTAGAGTGTTGTGATTGTCTGGCTGTACAGAATGTGCTCAATGATTCATACATATGTCTGTTCATCTTCGGATCCTGTTACCATGTAATTTTTTACAGAATGTTGAGTAGACCTCCCTTGGTATTTGGCAGGTGTTTCGTGATTATATATTTTATATGTATTGGTGATTATATAATTCATAGAGTTTATATGTTATATGTTTATATACATTTAACATACATTAGTATATGTATGTTATCCCCATAGTCCTAATTTATCCATCCTCCCACCTTTCATTTTGGCGAACCATTCGTTTGTTTTATAAGTCTGTGAGTGTCTTTTTCTGTGGAAATATGTTCATTGGTAGAAATCTTAGGATAACATGTATAAATGATATCATCGGATATTTGTTATTCCCTTTTGAATAACTTAACCTAATATGATTATTTCTAGGCTCATCTGTAGTCCTGAAAACGGCACTGTTCATTTTTTTCTGAGGCTACTATTCCATTCGGTACGTATACCACTTCTTCTTTGTCCATTTATCTGATGATGGACATTTTGTTTGTATCCATGTCTTAGCTATTGTTCATACTGCTGCAATACACGATTTTCCATCCCGTGTCTTTTTGATTCTGGCTTTCACAGGTGACAGGCCCAATAGTGGGCCTTCCGGATCATATGGTGACTCAATTTTTACCTTTAAACGCACTGCCATTCTGTTCCTATTATTGGCTGTTACCAGTTTACATCCCACTTAGACCGAGAGGTTACACTATTGTCCACAACTTCTTCAACATCTATCGTTTGTTGACTTTTTGCTGATGGTCATTGTGACTGGTGTTAGGTGATACCTTTGTGTAGATTGGATTTGCATGCGTCTAATAATTCCTGATGTTTTGCATTTCTCAGTGTCTTTTTCATTTTTTTTAAGATTGAGCTAAACTTACAACTTCAAATTGCCTTCTTGAAAAATTTACCGCGTTTGGATTTTTATGGCCATTCCCAACTCCAGGACATTTTTTGAGGGCATGAGTCATTTACAGCCCTGCCGTCCTTGTGAATATTAGTGACCATTAGCAGTAGATTTAAAGCTGCTCTTTGAGGAAACGGCCTTAGGGTGGCAGCATTTCTAAGTTGCCAACTCTGCTTGCTAGGGAAACAGAACCTTGCTGCAAGTTGTGCTTTGAGGTTGCAGATTAGAGTGGAATGTGCCAGGACAAACCCCCATAAGTTTTAGCCTCCTTAATTCTTGTTTGTGTCTTTAAGTTGTACTTTTTATCAGAGCAAATTTGATAGAAAAATGTCTTTTGTTCTAGGTGTACAGAATCTTGTTCATTTACACATATACATATATCTATTGATCTTTGGGTCCTTTTCCATGTCGGTTATTACAGAGTGTTGAGTAGACCACTCTTGGTATTCCATAGGTCTTTGGGGATTATATTTTTTATATGTATTAATATATGTGTGTTAACCCCAATATCCTAATTTATCCATTCCTCACACCATTTCTTTGGCTTAACCATAAGTTTGTCTTCTCATTCTGAGATTGTCTTTCTCTATGGAAATATGTTCATTTTTATGAATTTTCAGATAACATAAGGGATATCATAGGACATTTGTCTTTCGCATTCTGACTTACTTCACGTTGTGTGATTATCTCTAGGCTCATCTGTGGTGCTGCATATGCCATTCTTTTATATTTTTTCGTGACTGATATTCCATTCTGTCCATATACCACTTCTTCTCTGTCCATTCATCTGTTTATGGACCTTCTTTTGGCTTCCATGTCGTGGCTATTTCAATATTGCTGCAGTGCACATTTGCCTGCCTCTGTCTTTCCGATTCTGGTGGTCTTAGGTCATAGGCCCAAAAGGTGCCCTGCCGCATCATATGGTAGCTCAATTTTTACCTTTTAAAGCAGCTCCATTCAGTTTTCGTTAGTGCTGTTACCAATTACATCCCACCAGCAGCTAGAAGGTACACAGTTCTCTAAAACCCCTTCAGCATTTATAGTGTGTAGACGCTTTGCTGATGGTCATTTGACTGGTGTGAGCTGAAACCTTTTTGGAGGTTGGATTTGTATGTGGCTAATAATTCCTTGTACTGAGCTTTAGGCATGTCCATTTTGTTCTTTTCCTTTTTTTTTTAAAGTGTGAGTACAACTTCCCTCTTCATGTTGACTTCTTGAAAGATTTGTCGTGTGTTGAATTTTCTTGCCTATTCCCTACCCCAGGGCATTTTTTGAGGGCAGATGCCATTTACAGCCCTGAGTCCTTGTGACTATTAAGCAACCATTAGCACTGGGTTTAAAGCTGCTGTTGTGGGAAACACCCACTAAGCGGCAGCATCATTACGTTCTCAACTCTTGTTATTAGGGCACCAGAGTCTTCCTGGACGTAGTGCTCCAACGTTGTAAATTAGAGGGGAATGTGCTGGGACAAGCCCCCAGAAGTTTATGTCTCCTTACTTATGTTTGTTTTATGAATTTAATTTCTCTTTCTTATCGGAGTAAATTTGATTAGAGTGTTGTGATTGTCTGGCTGTACAGAATCTGCTCAATGATTCATACATATGTCTGTTCATGTTCTGATTCTGTTACCATATGTCTTATTACAGAATTTTGAGTAGACCTCGCATGGTATTTGGTAGGTGTTTTGTCATTATATATTTTATATGTATTGGTGATTATATAATTCATAGAGTTTATATGTTATATGTTTATATACATTTAACATACATTAGTATATGTATGTTAGCCCCATAATCCTAATTTATCCATCCTCCCACCTTTCATTTTGGTTAACCATTAGTTTGTTTTATAAGTCTGTGAGTGTCTTTTTCTGTGGAAATATGTCCATTTGTAGCAATCTTAGGATAACAGGTATAAATGATATCATAGGATATTTGTCATTCCCTTTTGACTTACTTAACCCCATATGATTATTTCTAGGCTCATCTGTAGTCCTGAAAACGGCATTTTTCATTTTTTTCCCGAGGCTACTATTCCATTTAGTCCGTATACCACTTCTTCTTTGTCCATTCATCTGTTTATGGACCTTTTTTTTGCTTCCACGTCTTGGCTATTTCACTAATGCTGCAGTGCACATTTGCCTGCCTCTGTCTTTCCGATTCTGGTGGTCTTAGGTTACAGGCCCAAAAGGTGCCCTGCCGCGTCATATGGTAGCTCAATTTTTACCTTTTAAAGCAGCTCCATTCAGTTTTCGTTAGTGCTCTTACCACTTTACATCCCACCAGCAGCTACAAGCTACACAGTTCTCTAAAATCCCTTCAGCATTTACGGTTTGTAGACTTTTTGCTGATGGTCATTTGACTGGTGTGAGCTGAAACCTTTTTGGAGGTTGGATTTGCATGTGGCTAATAATTCCTTATACTGAGCTTTAGGCATGTCCTTTTTATTCTTTTCCTTTTTTTTTAAAGAGTGAGTACAACTTCCCTCTTCATATTGACTTCTTCAAAAACTTGTCATGTGTTGAATTTTCTTGCCTATTCCCTACCCCAGGGCATTTTTTGAGGGCAGGTGTCATTTACAGCCCTGCAGTCCTTGTGACTATTAAGCAACCATTAGCACTGGGTTTAAAGCTGCTGTTGTGGGAAACAGCCACAAGGCGGCAGCATTATTACGTTCTCACCTCTTGTTACTAGGGCAACAGAGTCTTCCTGGAGGTAGTGTTCCGAGGTTGTAAATTAGAGGGGAATGTGCTGGGAAAAGCCCCCAGAAGTTTATGTCTCCTTACTTATGTTTGTTTTTTAAATTTAATTTCTCTTTCTTATCGGAGTAAATTCGATTAGAGTGTTGTGATTGTCTGGCTGTACAGAATGTGCTCAATGATTCATACATATGTCTGTTCATCTTCGGATCCTGTTACCATGTAATTTTTTACAGAATGTTGAGTAGACCTCCCTTGGAATTTGGCAGGTGTTTCGTGATTATATATTTTATATGTATTGGTGATTATATAATTCATAGAGTTTATATGTTATATGTTTATATACATTTAACATACATTAGTATATGTATGTTATCCCCATAGTCCTAATTTATCCATCCTCCCACCTTTCATTTTGGCGAACCATTCGTTTGTGTTATAAGTCTGTGAGTGTCTTTTTCTGTGGAAATATGTTCATTGGTAGAAATCTTAGGATAACATGTATAAATGATATCATCGGATATTTGTTATTCCCTTTTGAATAACTTAACCTAATATGATTATTTCTAGGCTCATCTGTAGTCCTGAAAACGGCACTGTTCATTTTTTTCTGAGGCTACTATTCCATTCGGTACGTATACCACTTCTTCTTTGTCCATTTATCTGATGATGGACATTTTGTTTGTATCCATGTCTTAGCTATTGTTCATACTGCTGCAATACACGATTTTCCATCCCGTGTCTTTTTGATTCTGGCTTTCACAGGTGACAGGCCCAATAGTGGGCCTTCCGGATCATATGGTGACTCAATTTTTACCTTTAAACGCACTGCCATTCTGTTCCTATTATTGGCTGTTACCAGTTTACATCCCACTTAGACCGAGAGGTTACACTATTCTCCACAACTTCTTCAACATCTATCGTTTGTTGACTTTTTGCTGATGGTCATTGTGACTGGTGTTAGGTGATACCTTTGTGTAGATTGGATTTGCATGCGTCTAATAATTCCTGATGTTTTGCATTTCTCAGTGTCTTTTTCATTTTTTTTAAGATTGAGCTAAACTTACAACTTCAAATTGCCTTCTTGAAAAATTTACCGCGTTTGGATTTTTATGGCCATTCCCAACTCCAGGACATTTTTTGAGGGCATGAGTCATTTACAGCCCTGCCGTCCTTGTGAATATTAGTGACCATTAGCAGTAGATTTAAAGCTGCTCTTTGAGGAAACGGCCTTAGGGTGGCAGCATTTCTAAGTTGCCAACTCTGCTTGCTAGGGAAACAGAACCTTGCTGCAAGTTGTGCTTTGAGGTTGCAGATTAGAGTGGAATGTGCCAGGACAAACCCCCATAAGTTTTAGCCTCCTTAATTCTTGTTTGTGTCTTTAAGTTGTACTTTTTATCAGAGCAAATTTGATAGAAAAATGTCTTTTGTTCTAGGTGTACAGAATCTTGTTCATTTACACATATACATATATCTATTGATCTTTGGGTCCTTTTCCATGTCGGTTATTACAGAGTGTTGAGTAGACCACTCTTGGTATTCCATAGGTCTTTGGGGATTATATTTTTTATATGTATTAGTATATGTGTGTTAACCCCAATATCCTAATTTATCCATTCCTCACACCATTTCTTTGGCTTAACCATAAGTTTGTCTTCTCATTCTGAGATTGTCTTTCTCTATGGAAATATGTTCATTTTTATGAATTTTCAGATAACATAAGGGATATCATAGGACATTTGTCTTTCGCATTCTGACTTACTTCACGTTGTGTGATTATCTCTAGGCTCATCTGTGGTGCTGCATATGCCATTCTTTTATATTTTTTCGTGACTGATATTCCATTCTGTCCATATACCACTTCTTCTCTGTCCATTCATCTGTTTATGGACCTTCTTTTGGCTTCCATGTCGTGGCTATTTCAATATTGCTGCAGTGCACATTTGCCTGCCTCTGTCTTTCCGATTCTGGTGGTCTTAGGTCATAGGCCCAAAAGGTGCCCTGCCGCATCATATGGTAGCTCAATTTTTACCTTTTAAAGCAGCTCCATTCAGTTTTCGTTAGTGCTGTTACCAATTACATCCCACCAGCAGCTAGAAGGTACACAGTTCTCTAAAACCCCTTCAGCATTTATAGTGTGTAGACGCTTTGCTGATGGTCATTTGACTGGTGTGAGCTGAAACCTTTTTGGAGGTTGGATTTGTATGTGGCTAATAATTCCTTGTACTGAGCTTTAGGCATGTCCATTTTGTTCTTTTCCTTTTTTTTTTTAAGTGTGAGTACAACTTCCCTCTTCATGTTGACTTCTTGAAAGATTTGTCGTGTGTTGAATTTTCTTGCCTATTCCCTACCCCAGGGCATTTTTTGAGGGCAGATGCCATTTACAGCCCTGAGTCCTTGTGACTATTAAGCAACCATTAGCACTGGGTTTAAAGCTGCTGTTGTGGGAAACACCCACTAAGCGGCAGCATCATTACGTTCTCAACTCTTGTTATTAGGGCACCAGAGTCTTCCTGGACGTAGTGCTCCAACGTTGTAAATTAGAGGGGAATGTGCTGGGACAAGCCCCCAGAAGTTTATGTCTCCTTACTTATGTTTGTTTTATGAATTTAATTTCTCTTTCTTATCGGAGTAAATTTGATTAGAGTGTTGTGATTGTCTGGCTGTACAGAATCTGCTCAATGATTCATACATATGTCTGTTCATGTTCTGATTCTGTTACCATATGTCTTATTACAGAATTTTGAGTAGACCTCGCATGGTATTTGGTAGGTGTTTTGTCATTATATATTTTATATGTATTGGTGATTATATAATTCATAGAGTTTATATGTTATATGTTTATATACATTTAACATACATTAGTATATGTATGTTAGCCCCATAATCCTAATTTATCCATCCTCCCACCTTTCATTTTGGTTAACCATTAGTTTGTTTTATAAGTCTGTGAGTGTCTTTTTCTGTGGAAATATGTCCATTTGTAGCAATCTTAGGATAACAGGTATAAATGATATCATAGGATATTTGTCATTCCCTTTTGACTTACTTAACCCCATATGATTATTTCTAGGCTCATCTGTAGTCCTGAAAACGGCATTTTTCATTTTTTTCCCGAGGCTACTATTCCATTTAGTCCGTATACCACTTCTTCTTTGTCCATTCATCTGTTTATGGACCTTTTTTTTGCTTCCACGTCTTGGCTATTTCACTAATGCTGCAGTGCACATTTGCCTGCCTCTGTCTTTCCGATTCTGGTGGTCTTAGGTTACAGGCCCAAAAGGTGCCCTGCCGCGTCATATGGTAGCTCAATTTTTACCTTTTAAAGCAGCTCCATTCAGTTTTCGTTAGTGCTGTTACCAATTACATCCCACCAGCAGCTAGAAGGTACACAGTTCTCTAAAACCCCTTCAGCATTTACGGTTTGTAGACTTTTTGCTGATGGTCATTTGACTGGTGTGAGCTGAAACCTTTTTGGAGGTTGGATTTGCATGTGGCTAATAATTCCTTATACTGAGCTTTAGGCATGTCCTTTTTATTCTTTTCCTTTTTTTTTTAAAGAGTGAGTACAACTTCCCTCTTCATATTGACTTCTTCAAAAACTTGTCATGTGTTGAATTTTCTTGCCTATTCCCTACCCCAGGGCATTTTTTGAGGGCAGGTGTCATTTACAGCCCTGCAGTCCTTGTGACTATTAAGCAACCATTAGCACTGGGTTTAAAGCTGCTGTTGTGGGAAACAGCCACAAGGCGGCAGCATTATTACGTTCTCACCTCTTGTTACTAGGGCAACAGAGTCTTCCTGGAGGTAGTGTTCCGAGGTTGTAAATTAGAGGGGAATGTGCTGGGAAAAGCCCCCAGAAGTTTATGTCTCCTTACTTATGTTTGTTTTTTAAATTTAATTTCTCTTTCTTATCGGAGTAAATTCGATTAGAGTGTTGTGATTGTCTGGCTGTACAGAATGTGCTCAATGATTCATACATATGTCTGTTCATCTTCGGATCCTGTTACCATGTAATTTTTTACAGAATGTTGAGTAGACCTCCCTTGGTATTTGGCAGGTGTTACGTGATTATATATTTTATATGTATTGGTGATTATATAATTCATAGAGTTTATATGTTATATGTTTATATACATTTAACATACATTAGTATATGTATGTTATCCCCATAGTCCTAATTTATCCATCCTCCCACCTTTCATTTTGGCGAACCATTCGTTTGTTTTATAAGTCTGTGAGTGTCTTTTTCTGTGGAAATATGTTCATTGGTAGAAATCTTAGGATAACATGTATAAATGATATCATCGGATATTTGTTATTCCCTTTTGAATAACTTAACCTAATATGATTATTTCTAGGCTCATCTGTAGTCCTGAAAACGGCACTGTTCATTTTTTTCTGAGGCTACTATTCCATTCGGTACGTATACCACTTCTTCTTTGTCCATTTATCTGATGATGGACATTTTGTTTGTATCCATGTCTTAGCTATTGTTCATACTGCTGCAATACACGATTTTCCATCCCGTGTCTTTTTGATTCTGG
The DNA here is from genome assembly GCF_028564815.1 of Eubalaena glacialis. NCBI lineage: Eukaryota > Metazoa > Chordata > Mammalia > Artiodactyla > Balaenidae > Eubalaena > Eubalaena glacialis. The sequence continues at coordinate 85,840,220 of NC_083717.1, forward strand.
CTTTCACAGGTGACAGGCCCAATAGTGGGCCTTCCGGATCATATGGTGACTCAATTTTTACCTTTAAACGCACTGCCATTCTGTTCCTATTATTGGCTGTTACCAGTTTACATCCCACTTAGACCGAGAGGTTACACTATTGTCCACAACTTCTTCAACATCTATCGTTTGTTGACTTTTTGCTGATGGTCATTGTGACTGGTGTTAGGTGATACCTTTGTGTAGATTGGATTTGCATGCGTCTAATAATTCCTGATGTTTTGCATTTCTCAGTGTCTTTTTCATTTTTTTTAAGATTGAGCTAAACTTACAACTTCAAATTGCCTTCTTGAAAAATTTACCGCGTTTGGATTTTTATGGCCATTCCTAACTCCAGGACATTTTTTGAGGGCATGAGTCATTTACAGCCCTGCCGTCCTTGTGAATATTAGTGACCATTAGCAGTAGATTTAAAGCTGCTCTTTGAGGAAACGGCCTTAGGGTGGCAGCATTTCTAAGTTGCCAACTCTGCTTGCTAGGGAAACAGAACCTTGCTGCAAGTTGTGCTTTGAGGTTGCAGATTAGAGTGGAATGTGCCAGGACAAAGCCCCATAAGTTTTAGCCTCCTTAATTCTTGTTTGTGTCTTTAAGTTGTACTTTTTATCAGAGCAAATTTGATAGAAAAATGTCTTTTGTTCTAGGTGTACAGAATCTTGTTCATTTACACATATACATATATCTATTGATCTTTGGGTCCTTTTCCATGTCGGTTATTACAGAGTGTTGAGTAGACCACTCTTGGTATTCCATAGGTCTTTGGGGATTATATTTTTTATATGTATTAGTATATGTGTGTTAACCCCAATATCCTAATTTATCCATTCCTCACACCATTTCTTTGGCTTAACCATAAGTTTGTCTTCTCATTCTGAGATTGTCTTTCTCTATGGAAATATGTTCATTTTTATGAATTTTCAGATAACATAAGGGATATCATAGGACATTTGTCTTTCGCATTCTGACTTACTTCACGTTGTGTGATTATCTCTAGGCTCATCTGTGGTGCTGCATATGCCATTCTTTTATATTTTTTCGTGACTGATATTCCATTCTGTCCATATACCACTTCTTCTCTGTCCATTCATCTGTTTATGGACCTTCTTTTGGCTTCCATGTCGTGGCTATTTCAATATTGCTGCAGTGCACATTTGCCTGCCTCTGTCTTTCCGATTCTGGTGGTCTTAGGTCATAGGCCCAAAAGGTGCCCTGCCGCATCATATGGTAGCTCAATTTTTACCTTTTAAAGCAGCTCCATTCAGTTTTCGTTAGTGCTGTTACCAATTACATCCCACCAGCAGCTAGAAGGTACACAGTTCTCTAAAACCCCTTCAGCATTTATAGTGTGTAGACGCTTTGCTGATGGTCATTTGACTGGTGTGAGCTGAAACCTTTTTGGAGGTTGGATTTGTATGTGGCTAATAATTCCTTGTACTGAGCTTTAGGCATGTCCATTTTGTTCTTTTCCTTTTTTTTTTAAAGTGTGAGTACAACTTCCCTCTTCATGTTGACTTCTTGAAAGATTTGTCGTGTGTTGAATTTTCTTGCCTATTCCCTACCCCAGGGCATTTTTTGAGGGCAGATGCCATTTACAGCCCTGAGTCCTTGTGACTATTAAGCAACCATTAGCACTGGGTTTAAAGCTGCTGTTGTGGGAAACACCCACTAAGCGGCAGCATCATTACGTTCTCAACTCTTGTTATTAGGGCACCAGAGTCTTCCTGGACGTAGTGCTCCAACGTTGTAAATTAGAGGGGAATGTGCTGGGACAAGCCCCCAGAAGTTTATGTCTCCTTACTTATGTTTGTTTTATGAATTTAATTTCTCTTTCTTATCGGAGTAAATTTGATTAGAGTGTTGTGATTGTCTGGCTGTACAGAATCTGCTCAATGATTCATACATATGTCTGTTCATGTTCTGATTCTGTTACCATATGTCTTATTACAGAATTTTGAGTAGACCTCGCATGGTATTTGGTAGGTGTTTTGTCATTATATATTTTATATGTATTGGTGATTATATAATTCATAGAGTTTATATGTTATATGTTTATATACATTTAACATACATTAGTATATGTATGTTAGCCCCATAATCCTAATTTATCCATCCTCCCACCTTTCATTTTGGTTAACCATTAGTTTGTTTTATAAGTCTGTGAGTGTCTTTTTCTGTGGAAATATGTCCATTTGTAGCAATCTTAGGATAACAGGTATAAATGATATCATAGGATATTTGTCATTCCCTTTTGACTTACTTAACCCCATATGATTATTTCTAGGCTCATCTGTAGTCCTGAAAACGGCATTTTTCATTTTTTTCCCGAGGCTACTATTCCATTTAGTCCGTATACCACTTCTTCTTTGTCCATTCATCTGTTTATGGACCTTTTTTTTTGCTTCCACGTCTTGGCTATTTCACTAATGCTGCAGTGCACATTTGCCTGCCTCTATCTTTCCGATTCTGGTGGTCTTAGGTTACAGGCCCAAAAGGTGCCCTGCCGCGTCATATCGTAGCTCAATTTTTACCTTTTAAAGCAGCTCCATTCAGTTTTCGTTAGTGCTCTTACCACTTTACATCCCACCAGCAGCTACAAGCTACACAGTTCTCTAAAATCCCTTCAGCATTTACGGTTTGTAGACTTTTTGCTGATGGTCATTTGACTGGTGTGAGCTGAAACCTTTTTGGAGGTTGGATTTGCATGTGGCTAATAATTCCTTATACTGAGCTTAGGCATGTCCTTTTTATTCTTTTCCTTTTTTTTTAAAGAGTGAGTACAACTTCCCTCTTCATATTGACTTCTTCAAAAACTTGTCATGTGTTGAATTTTCTTGCCTATTCCCTACCCCAGGGCATTTTTTGAGGGCAGGTGTCATTTACAGCCCTGCAGTCCTTGTGACTATTAAGCAACCATTAGCACTGGGTTTAAAGCTGCTGTTGTGGGAAACAGCCACAAGGCGGCAGCATTATTACGTTCTCACCTCTTGTTACTAGGGCAACAGAGTCTTCCTGGAGGTAGTGTTCCGAGGTTGTAAATTAGAGGGGAATGTGCTGGGAAAAGCCACCAGAAGTTTATGTCTCCTTACTTATGTTTGTTTTTTAAATTTGATTTCTCTTTCTTATTGGAGTAAATTCGATTAGAGTGTTGTGATTGTCTGGCTGTACAGAATGTGCTCAATGATTCATACATATGTCTGTTCATCTTCGGATCCTGTTACCATGTAATTTTTTACAGAATGTTGAGTAGACCTCCCTTGGTATTTGGCAGGTGTTACGTGATTATATATTTTATATGTATTGGTGATTATATAATTCATAGAGTTTATATGTTATATGTTTATATACATTTAACATACATTAGTATATGTATGTTATCCCCATAGTCCTAATTTATCCATCCTCCCACCTTTCATTTTGGCGAACCATTCGTTTGTTTTATAAGTCTGTGAGTGTCTTTTTCTGTGGAAATATGTTCATTGGTAGAAATCTTAGGATAACATGTATAAATGATATCATCGGATATTTGTTATTCCCTTTTGAATAACTTAACCTAATATGATTATTTCTAGGCTCATCTGTAGTCCTGAAAACGGCACTGTTCATTTTTTTCTGAGGCTACTATTCCATTCGGTACGTATACCACTTCTTCTTTGTCCATTTATCTGATGATGGACATTTTGTTTGTATCCATGTCTTAGCTATTGTTCATACTGCTGCAATACACGATTTTCCATCCCGTGTCTTTTTGATTCTGGCTTTCACAGGTGACAGGCCCAATAGTGGGCCTTCCGGATCATATGGTGACTCAATTTTTACCTTTAAACGCACTGCCATTCTGTTCCTATTATTGGCTGTTACCAGTTTACATCCCACTTAGACCGAGAGGTTACACTATTGTCCACAACTTCTTCAACATCTATCGTTTGTTGACTTTTTGCTGATGGTCATTGTGACTGGTGTTAGGTGATACCTTTGTGTAGATTGGATTTGCATGCGTCTAATAATTCCTGATGTTTTGCATTTCTCAGTGTCTTTTTCATTTTTTTTAAGATTGAGCTAAACTTACAACTTCAAATTGCCTTCTTGAAAAATTTACCGCGTTTGGATTTTTATGGCCATTCCTAACTCCAGGACATTTTTTGAGGGCATGAGTCATTTACAGCCCTGCCGTCCTTGTGAATATTAGTGACCATTAGCAGTAGATTTAAAGCTGCTCTTTGAGGAAACGGCCTTAGGGTGGCAGCATTTCTAAGTTGCCAACTCTGCTTGCTAGGGAAACAGAACCTTGCTGCAAGTTGTGCTTTGAGGTTGCAGATTAGAGTGGAATGTGCCAGGACAAAGCCCCATAAGTTTTAGCCTCCTTAATTCTTGTTTGTGTCTTTAAGTTGTACTTTTTATCAGAGCAAATTTGATAGAAAAATGTCTTTTGTTCTAGGTGTACAGAATCTTGTTCATTTACACATATACATATATCTATTGATCTTTGGGTCCTTTTCCATGTCGGTTATTACAGAGTGTTGAGTAGACCACTCTTGGTATTCCATAGGTCTTTGGGGATTATATTTTTTATATGTATTAGTATATGTGTGTTAACCCCAATATCCTAATTTATCCATTCCTCACACCATTTCTTTGGCTTAACCATAAGTTTGTCTTCTCATTCTGAGATTGTCTTTCTCTATGGAAATATGTTCATTTTTATGAATTTTCAGATAACATAAGGGATATCATAGGACATTTGTCTTTCGCATTCTGACTTACTTCACGTTGTGTGATTATCTCTAGGCTCATCTGTGGTGCTGCATATGCCATTCTTTTATATTTTTTCGTGACTGATATTCCATTCTGTCCATATACCACTTCTTCTCTGTCCATTCATCTGTTTATGGACCTTCTTTTGGCTTCCATGTCGTGGCTATTTCAATATTGCTGCAGTGCACATTTGCCTGCCTCTGTCTTTCCGATTCTGGTGGTCTTAGGTCATAGGCCCAAAAGGTGCCCTGCCGCATCATATGGTAGCTCAATTTTTACCTTTTAAAGCAGCTCCATTCAGTTTTCGTTAGTGCTGTTACCAATTACATCCCACCAGCAGCTAGAAGGTACACAGTTCTCTAAAACCCCTTCAGCATTTATAGTGTGTAGACGCTTTGCTGATGGTCATTTGACTGGTGTGAGCTGAAACCTTTTTGGAGGTTGGATTTGTATGTGGCTAATAATTCCTTGTACTGAGCTTTAGGCATGTCCATTTTGTTCTTTTCCTTTTTTTTTTAAAGTGTGAGTACAACTTCCCTCTTCATGTTGACTTCTTGAAAGATTTGTCGTGTGTTGAATTTTCTTGCCTATTCCCTACCCCAGGGCATTTTTTGAGGGCAGATGCCATTTACAGCCCTGAGTCCTTGTGACTATTAAGCAACCATTAGCACTGGGTTTAAAGCTGCTGTTGTGGGAAACACCCACTAAGCGGCAGCATCATTACGTTCTCAACTCTTGTTATTAGGGCACCAGAGTCTTCCTGGACGTAGTGCTCCAACGTTGTAAATTAGAGGGGAATGTGCTGGGACAAGCCCCCAGAAGTTTATGTCTCCTTACTTATGTTTGTTTTATGAATTTAATTTCTCTTTCTTATCGGAGTAAATTTGATTAGAGTGTTGTGATTGTCTGGCTGTACAGAATCTGCTCAATGATTCATACATATGTCTGTTCATGTTCTGATTCTGTTACCATATGTCTTATTACAGAATTTTGAGTAGACCTCGCATGGTATTTGGTAGGTGTTTTGTCATTATATATTTTATATGTATTGGTGATTATATAATTCATAGAGTTTATATGTTATATGTTTATATACATTTAACATACATTAGTATATGTATGTTAGCCCCATAATCCTAATTTATCCATCCTCCCACCTTTCATTTTGGTTAACCATTAGTTTGTTTTATAAGTCTGTGAGTGTCTTTTTCTGTGGAAATATGTCCATTTGTAGCAATCTTAGGATAACAGGTATAAATGATATCATAGGATATTTGTCATTCCCTTTTGACTTACTTAACCCCATATGATTATTTCTAGGCTCATCTGTAGTCCTGAAAACGGCATTTTTCATTTTTTTCCCGAGGCTACTATTCCATTTAGTCCGTATACCACTTCTTCTTTGTCCATTCATCTGTTTATGGACCTTTTTTTTTGCTTCCACGTCTTGGCTATTTCACTAATGCTGCAGTGCACATTTGCCTGCCTCTATCTTTCCGATTCTGGTGGTCTTAGGTTACAGGCCCAAAAGGTGCCCTGCCGCGTCATATCGTAGCTCAATTTTTACCTTTTAAAGCAGCTCCATTCAGTTTTCGTTAGTGCTCTTACCACTTTACATCCCACCAGCAGCTACAAGCTACACAGTTCTCTAAAATCCCTTCAGCATTTACGGTTTGTAGACTTTTTGCTGATGGTCATTTGACTGGTGTGAGCTGAAACCTTTTTGGAGGTTGGATTTGCATGTGGCTAATAATTCCTTATACTGAGCTTTAGGCATGTCCTTTTTATTCTTTTCCTTTTTTTTTAAAGAGTGAGTACAACTTCCCTCTTCATATTGACTTCTTCAAAAACTTGTCATGTGTTGAATTTTCTTGCCTATTCCCTACCCCAGGGCATTTTTTGAGGGCAGGTGTCATTTACAGCCCTGCAGTCCTTGTGACTATTAAGCAACCATTAGCACTGGGTTTAAAGCTGCTGTTGTGGGAAACAGCCACAAGGCGGCAGCATTATTACGTTCTCACCTCTTGTTACTAGGGCAACAGAGTCTTCCTGGAGGTAGTGTTCCGAGGTTGTAAATTAGAGGGGAATGTGCTGGGAAAAGCCCCCAGAAGTTTATGTCTCCTTACTTATGTTTGTTTTTTAAATTTAATTTCTCTTTCTTATTGGAGTAAATTCGATTAGAGTGTTGTGATTGTCTGGCTGTACAGAATGTGCTCAATGATTCATACATATGTCTGTTCATCTTCGGATCCTGTTACCATGTAATTTTTTACAGAATGTTGAGTAGACCTCCCTTGGTATTTGGCAGGTGTTACGTGATTATATATTTTATATGTATTGGTGATTATATAATTCATAGAGTTTATATGTTATATGTTTATATACATTTAACATACATTAGTATATGTATGTTATCCCCATAGTCCTAATTTATCCATCCTCCCACCTTTCATTTTGGCGAACCATTCGTTTGTTTTATAAGTCTGTGAGTGTCTTTTTCTGTGGAAATATGTTCATTGGTAGAAATCTTAGGATAACATGTATAAATGATATCATCGGATATTTGTTATTCCCTTTTGAATAACTTAACCTAATATGATTATTTCTAGGCTCATCTGTAGTCCTGAAAACGGCACTGTTCATTTTTTTCTGAGGCTACTATTCCATTCGGTACGTATACCACTTCTTCTTTGTCCATTTATCTGATGATGGACATTTTGTTTGTATCCATGTCTTAGCTATTGTTCATACTGCTGCAATACACGATTTTCCATCCCGTGTCTTTTTGATTCTGGCTTTCACAGGTGACAGGCCCAATAGTGGGCCTTCCGGATCATATGGTGACTCAATTTTTACCTTTAAACGCACTGCCATTCTGTTCCTATTATTGGCTGTTACCAGTTTACATCCCACTTAGACCGAGAGGTTACACTATTGTCCACAACTTCTTCAACATCTATCGTTTGTTGACTTTTTGCTGATGGTCATTGTGACTGGTGTTAGGTGATACCTTTGTGTAGATTGGATTTGCATGCGTCTAATAATTCCTGATGTTTTGCATTTCTCAGTGTCTTTTTCATTTTTTTTAAGATTGAGCTAAACTTACAACTTCAAATTGCCTTCTTGAAAAATTTACCGCGTTTGGATTTTTATGGCCATTCCTAACTCCAGGACATTTTTTGAGGGCATGAGTCATTTACAGCCCTGCCGTCCTTGTGAATATTAGTGACCATTAGCAGTAGATTTAAAGCTGCTCTTTGAGGAAACGGCCTTAGGGTGGCAGCATTTCTAAGTTGCCAACTCTGCTTGCTAGGGAAACAGAACCTTGCTGCAAGTTGTGCTTTGAGGTTGCAGATTAGAGTGGAATGTGCCAGGACAAAGCCCCATAAGTTTTAGCCTCCTTAATTCTTGTTTGTGTCTTTAAGTTGTACTTTTTATCAGAGCAAATTTGATAGAAAAATGTCTTTTGTTCTAGGTGTACAGAATCTTGTTCATTTACACATATACATATATCTATTGATCTTTGGGTCCTTTTCCATGTCGGTTATTACAGAGTGTTGAGTAGACCACTCTTGGTATTCCATAGGTCTTTGGGGATTATATTTTTTATATGTATTAGTATATGTGTGTTAACCCCAATATCCTAATTTATCCATTCCTCACACCATTTCTTTGGCTTAACCATAAGTTTGTCTTCTCATTCTGAGATTGTCTTTCTCTATGGAAATATGTTCATTTTTATGAATTTTCAGATAACATAAGGGATATCATAGGACATTTGTCTTTCGCATTCTGACTTACTTCACGTTGTGTGATTATCTCTAGGCTCATCTGTGGTGCTGCATATGCCATTCTTTTATATTTTTTCGTGACTGATATTCCATTCTGTCCATATACCACTTCTTCTCTGTCCATTCATCTGTTTATGGACCTTCTTTTGGCTTCCATGTCGTGGCTATTTCAATATTGCTGCAGTGCACATTTGCCTGCCTCTGTCTTTCCGATTCTGGTGGTCTTAGGTCATAGGCCCAAAAGGTGCCCTGCCGCATCATATGGTAGCTCAATTTTTACCTTTTAAAGCAGCTCCATTCAGTTTTCGTTAGTGCTGTTACCAATTACATCCCACCAGCAGCTAGAAGGTACACAGTTCTCTAAAACCCCTTCAGCATTTATAGTGTGTAGACGCTTTGCTGATGGTCATTTGACTGGTGTGAGCTGAAACCTTTTTGGAGGTTGGATTTGTATGTGGCTAATAATTCCTTGTACTGAGCTTTAGGCATGTCCATTTTGTTCTTTTCCTTTTTTTTTTAAAGTGTGAGTACAACTTCCCTCTTCATGTTGACTTCTTGAAAGATTTGTCGTGTGTTGAATTTTCTTGCCTATTCCCTACCCCAGGGCATTTTTTGAGGGCAGATGCCATTTACAGCCCTGAGTCCTTGTGACTATTAAGCAACCATTAGCACTGGGTTTAAAGCTGCTGTTGTGGGAAACACCCACTAAGCGGCAGCATCATTACGTTCTCAACTCTTGTTATTAGGGCACCAGAGTCTTCCTGGACGTAGTGCTCCAACGTTGTAAATTAGAGGGGAATGTGCTGGGACAAGCCCCCAGAAGTTTATGTCTCCTTACTTATGTTTGTTTTATGAATTTAATTTCTCTTTCTTATCGGAGTAAATTTGATTAGAGTGTTGTGATTGTCTGGCTGTACAGAATCTGCTCAATGATTCATACATATGTCTGTTCATGTTCTGATTCTGTTACCATATGTCTTATTACAGAATTTTGAGTAGACCTCGCATGGTATTTGGTAGGTGTTTTGTCATTATATATTTTATATGTATTGGTGATTATATAATTCATAGAGTTTATATGTTATATGTTTATATACATTTAACATACATTAGTATATGTATGTTAGCCCCATAATCCTAATTTATCCATCCTCCCACCTTTCATTTTGGTTAACCATTAGTTTGTTTTATAAGTCTGTGAGTGTCTTTTTCTGTGGAAATATGTCCATTTGTAGCAATCTTAGGATAACAGGTATAAATGATATCATAGGATATTTGTCATTCCCTTTTGACTTACTTAACCCCATATGATTATTTCTAGGCTCATCTGTAGTCCTGAAAACGGCATTTTTCATTTTTTTCCCGAGGCTACTATTCCATTTAGTCCGTATACCACTTCTTCTTTGTCCATTCATCTGTTTATGGACCTTTTTCTTGCTTCCACGTCTTGGCTATTTCACTAATGCTGCAGTGCACATTTGCCTGCCTCTGTCTTTCCGATTCTGGTGGTCTTAGGTTACAGGCCCAAAAGGTGCCCTGCCGCGTCATATGGTAGCTCAATTTTTACCTTTTAAAGCAGCTCCATTCAGTTTTCGTTAGTGCTGTTACCAATTACATCCCACCAGCAGCTAGAAGGTACACAGTTCTCTAAAACCCCTTCAGCATTTACGGTTTGTAGACTTTTTGCTGATGGTCATTTGACTGGTGTGAGCTGAAATCTTTTTGGAGGTTGGATTTGCATGTGGCTAATAATTCCTTATACTGAGCTTTAGGCATGTCCTTTTTATTCTTTTCCTTTTTTTTTTAAAGAGTGAGTACAACTTCCCTCTTCATATTGACTTCTTCAAAAACTTGTCATGTGTTGAATTTTCTTGCCTATTCCCTACCCCAGGGCATTTTTTGAGGGCAGGTGTCATTTACAGCCCTGCAGTCCTTGTGACTATTAAGCAACCATTAGCACTGGGTTTAAAGCTGCTGTTGTGGGAAACAGCCACAAGGCGGCAGCATTATTACGTTCTCACCTCTTGTTACTAGGGCAACAGAGTCTTCCTGGAGGTAGTGTTCCGAGGTTTTAAATTAGAGGGGAATGTGCTGGGAAAAGCCCCCAGAAGTTTATGTCTCCTTACTTATGTTTGTTTTTTAAATTTAATTTCTCTTTCTTATCGGAGTAAATTCGATTAGAGTGTTGTGATTGTCTGGCTGTACAGAATGTGCTCAATGATTCATACATATGTCTGTTCATCTTCGGATCCTGTTACCATGTAATTTTTTACAGAATGTTGAGTAGACCTCCCTTGGTATTTGGCAGGTGTTTCGTGATTATATATTTTATATGTATTGGTGATTATATAATTCATAGAGTTTATATGTTATATGTTTATATACATTTAACATACATTAGTATATGTATGTTATCCCCATAGTCCTAATTTATCCATCCTCCCACCTTTCATTTTGGCGAACCATTCGTTTGTTTTATAAGACTGTGAGTGTCTTTTTCTGTGGAAATATGTTCATTGGTAGAAATCTTAGGATAACATGTATAAATGATATCATCGGATATTTGTTATTCCCTTTTGAATAACTTAACCTAATATGATTATTTCTAGGCTCATCTGTAGTCCTGAAAACGGCACTGTTCATTTTTTTCTGAGGCCACTATTCCATTCGGTACGTATACCACTTCTTCTTTGTCCATTTATCTGATGATGGACATTTTGTTTGTATCCATGTCTTAGCTATTGTTCATACTGCTGCAATACACGATTTTCCATCCCGTGTCTTTTTGATTCTGGCTTTCACAGGTGACAGGCCCAATAGTGGGCCTTCCGGATCATATGGTGACTCAATTTTTACCTTTAAACGCACTGCCATTCTGTTCCTATTATTGGCTGTTACCAGTTTACATCCCACTTAGACCGAGAGGTTACACTATTGTCCACAACTTCTTCAACATCTATCGTTTGTTGACTTTTTGCTGATGGTCATTGTGACTGGTGTTAGGTGATACCTTTGTGTAGATTGGATTTGCATGCGTCTAATAATTCCTGATGTTTTGCATTTCTCAGTGTCTTTTTCATTTTTTTTAAGATTGAGCTAAACTTACAACTTCAAATTGCCTTCTTGAAAAATTTACCGCGTTTGGATTTTTATGGCCATTCCCAACTCCAGGACATTTTTTGAGGGCATGAGTCATTTACAGCCCTGCCGTCCTTGTGAATATTAGTGACCATTAGCAGTAGATTTAAAGCTGCTCTTTGAGGAAACGGCCTTAGGGTGGCAGCATTTCTAAGTTGCCAACTCTGCTTGCTAGGGAAACAGAACCTTGCTGCAAGTTGTGCTTTGAGGTTGCAGATTAGAGTGGAATGTGCCAGGACAAACCCCCATAAGTTTTAGCCTCCTTAATTCTTGTTTGTGTCTTTAAGTTGTACTTTTTATCAGAGCAAATTTGATAGAAAAATGTCTTTTGTTCTAGGTGTACAGAATCTTGTTCATTTACACATATACATATATCTATTGATCTTTGGGTCCTTTTCCATGTCGGTTATTACAGAGTGTTGAGTAGACCACTCTTGGTATTCCATAGGTCTTTGGGGATTATATTTTTTATATGTATTAGTATATGTGTGTTAACCCCAATATCCTAATTTATCCATTCCTCACACCATTTCTTTGGCTTAACCATAAGTTTGTCTTCTCATTCTGAGATTGTCTTTCTCTATGGAAATATGTTCATTTTTATGAATTTTCAGATAACATAAGGGATATCATAGGACATTTGTCTTTCGCATTCTGACTTACTTCACGTTGTGTGATTATCTCTAGGCTCATCTGTGGTGCTGCATATGCCATTCTTTTATATTTTTTCGTGACTGATATTCCATTCTGTCCATATACCACTTCTTCTCTGTCCATTCATCTGTTTATGGACCTTCTTTTGGCTTCCATGTCGTGGCTATTTCAATATTGCTGCAGTGCACATTTGCCTGCCTCTGTCTTTCCGATTCTGGTGGTCTTAGGTCATAGGCCCAAAAGGTGCCCTGCCGCATCATATGGTAGCTCAATTTTTACCTTTTAAAGCAGCTCCATTCAGTTTTCGTTAGTGCTGTTACCAATTACATCCCACCAGCAGCTAGAAGGTACACAGTTCTCTAAAACCCCTTCAGCATTTATAGTGTGTAGACGCTTTGCTGATGGTCATTTGACTGGTGTGAGCTGAAACCTTTTTGGAGGTTGGATTTGTATGTGGCTAATAATTCCTTGTACTGAGCTTTAGGCATGTCCATTTTGTTCTTTTCCTTTTTTTTTTTTAAGTGTGAGTACAACTTCCCTCTTCATGTTGACTTCTTGAAAGATTTGTCGTGTGTTGAATTTTCTTGCCTATTCCCTACCCCAGGGCATTTTTTGAGGGCAGATGCCATTTACAGCCCTGAGTCCTTGTGACTATTAAGCAACCATTAGCACTGGGTTTAAAGCTGCTGTTGTGGGAAACACCCACTAAGCGGCAGCATCATTACGTTCTCAACTCTTGTTATTAGGGCACCAGAGTCTTCCTGGACGTAGTGCTCCAACGTTGTAAATTAGAGGGGAATGTGCTGGGACAAGCCCCCAGAAGTTTATGTCTCCTTACTTATGTTTGTTTTATGAATTTAATTTCTCTTTCTTATCGGAGTAAATTTGATTAGAGTGTTGTGATTGTCTGGCTGTACAGAATCTGCTCAATGATTCATACATATGTCTGTTCATGTTCTGATTCTGTTACCATATGTCTTATTACAGAATTTTGAGTAGACCTCGCATGGTATTTGGTAGGTGTTTTGTCATTATATATTTTATATGTATTGGTGATTATATAATTCATAGAGTTTATATGTTATATGTTTATATACATTTAACATACATTAGTATATGTATGTTAGCCCCATAATCCTAATTTATCCATCCTCCCACCTTTCATTTTGGTTAACCATTAGTTTCTTTTATAAGTCTGTGAGTGTCTTTTTCTGTGGAAATATGTCCATTTGTAGCAATCTTAGGATAACAGGTATAAATGATATCATAGGATATTTGTCATTCCCTTTTGACTTACTTAACCCCATATGATTATTTCTAGGCTCATCTGTAGTCCTGAAAACGGCATTTTTCATTTTTTTCCCGAGGCTACTATTCCATTTAGTCCGTATACCACTTCTTCTTTGTCCATTCATCTGTTTATGGACCTTTTTTTTGCTTCCACGTCTTGGCTATTTCACTAATGCTGCAGTGCACATTTGCCTGCCTCTGTCTTTCCGATTCTGGTGGTCTTAGGTTACAGGCCCAAAAGGTGCCCTGCCGCGTCATATGGTAGCTCAATTTTTACCTTTTAAAGCAGCTCCATTCAGTTTTCGTTAGTGCTGTTACCAATTACATCCCACCAGCAGCTAGAAGGTACACAGTTCTCTAAAACCCCTTCAGCATTTACGGTTTGTAGACTTTTTGCTGATGGTCATTTGACTGGTGTGAGCTGAAACCTTTTTGGAGGTTGGATTTGCATGTGGCTAATAATTCCTTATACTGAGCTTTAGGCATGTCCTTTTTATTCTTTTCCTTTTTTTTTTAAAGAGTGAGTACAACTTCCCTCTTCATATTGACTTCTTCAAAAACTTGTCATGTGTTGAATTTTCTTGCCTATTCCCTACCCCAGGGCATTTTTTGAGGGCAGGTGTCATTTACAGCCCTGCAGTCCTTGTGAATATTAGTGACCATTAGCAGTAGATTTAAAGCTGCTCTTTGAGGAAACGGCCTTAGGGTGGCAGCATTTCTAAGTTGCCAACTCTGCTTGCTAGGGAAACAGAACCTTGCTGCAAGTTGTGCTTTGAGGTTGCAGATTAGAGTGGAATGTGCCAGGACAAACCCCCATAAGTTTTAGCCTCCTTAATTCTTGTTTGTGTCTTTAAGTTGTACTTTTTATCAGAGCAAATTTGATAGAAAAATGTCTTTTGTTCTAGGTGTACAGAATCTTGTTCATTTACACATATACATATATCTATTGATCTTTGGGTCCTTTTCCATGTCGGTTATTACAGAGTGTTGAGTAGACCACTCTTGGTATTCCATAGGTCTTTGGGGATTATATTTTTTATATGTATTAGTATATGTGTGTTAACCCCAATATCCTAATTTATCCATTCCTCACACCATTTCTTTGGCTTAACCATAAGTTTGTCTTCTCATTCTGAGATTGTCTTTCTCTATGGAAATATGTTCATTTTTATGAATTTTCAGATAACATAAGGGATATCATAGGACATTTGTCTTTCGCATTCTGACTTACTTCACGTTGTGTGATTATCTCTAGGCTCATCTGTGGTGCTGCATATGCCATTCTTTTATATTTTTTCGTGACTGATATTCCATTCTGTCCATATACCACTTCTTCTCTGTCCATTCATCTGTTTATGGACCTTCTTTTGGCTTCCATGTCGTGGCTATTTCAATATTGCTGCAGTGCACATTTGCCTGCCTCTGTCTTTCCGATTCTGGTGGTCTTAGGTCATAGGCCCAAAAGGTGCCCTGCCGCATCATATGGGAGCTCAATTTTTACCTTTTAAAGCAGCTCCATTCAGTTTTCGTTAGTGCTGTTACCAATTACATCCCACCAGCAGCTAGAAGGTACACAGTTCTCTAAAACCCCTTCAGCATTTATAGTGTGTAGACGCTTTGCTGATGGTCATTTGACTGGTGTGAGCTGAAACCTTTTTGGAGGTTGGATTTGTATGTGGCTAATAATTCCTTGTACTGAGCTTTAGGCATGTCCATTTTGTTCTTTTCCTTTTTTTTTTAAAGTGTGAGTACAACTTCCCTCTTCATATTGACTTCTTCAAAAACTTGTCATGTGTTGAATTTTCTTGCCTATTCCCTACCCCACGGCATTTTTTGAGGGCAGGTGTCATTTACAGCCCTGCAGTCCTTGTGACTATTAAGCAACCATTAGCACTGGGTTTAAAGCTGCTGTTGTGGGAAACAGCCACAAGGCGGCAGCATTATTACGTTCTCACCTCTTGTTACTAGGGCAACAGTGTCTTCCTGGAGGTAGTGTTCCGAGGTTGTAAATTAGAGGGGAATGTGCTGGGAAAAGCCCCCAGAAGTTTATGTCTCCTTACTTATGTTTGTTTTTTAAATTTAATTTCTCTTTCTTATCGGAGTAAATTCGATTAGAGTGTTGTGATTGTCTGGCTGTACAGAATGTGCTCAATGATTCATACATATGTCTGTTCATCTTCGGATCCTGTTACCATGTAATTTTTTACAGAATGTTGAGTAGACCTCCCTTGGTATTTGGCAGGTGTTTCGTGATTATATATTTTATATGTATTGGTGATTATATAATTCATAGAGTTTATATGTTATATGTTTATATACATTTAACATACATTAGTATATGTATGTTATCCCCATAGTCCTAATTTATCCATCCTCCCACCTTTCATTTGGCGAACCATTCGTTTGTTTTATAAGTCTGTGAGTGTCTTTTTCTGTGGAAATATGTTCATTGGTAGAAATCTTAGGATAACATGTATAAATGATATCATCGGATATTTGTTATTCCCTTTTGAATAACTTAACCTAATATGATTATTTCTAGGCTCATCTGTAGTCCTGAAAACGGCACTGTTCATTTTTTTCTGAGGCTACTATTCCATTCGGTACGTATACCACTTCTTCTTTGTCCATTTATCTGATGATGGACATTTTGTTTGTATCCATGTCTTAGCTATTGTTCATACTGCTGCAATACACGATTTTCCATCCCGTGTCTTTTTGATTCTGGCTTTCACAGGTGACAGGCCCAATAGTGGGCCTTCCGGATCATATGGTGACTCAATTTTTACCTTTAAACGCACTGCCATTCTGTTCCTATTATTGGCTGTTACCAGTTTACATCCCACTTAGACCGAGAGGTTACACTATTGTCCACAACTTCTTCAACATCTATCGTTTGTTGACTTTTTGCTGATGGTCATTGTGACTGGTGTTAGGTGATACCTTTGTGTAGATTGGATTTGCATGCGTCTAATAATTCCTGATGTTTTGCATTTCTCAGTGTCTTTTTCATTTTTTTTAAGATTGAGCTAAACTTACAACTTCAAATTGCCTTCTGGAAAAATTTACCGCGTTTGGATTTTTATGGCCATTCCCAACCCCAGGACATTTTTTGAGGGCATGAGTCATTTACAGCCCTGCCGTCCTTGTGAATATTAGTGACCATTAGCAGTAGATTTAAAGCTGCTCTTTGAGGAAACGGCCTTAGGGTGGCAGCATTTCTAAGTTGCCAACTCTGCTTGCTAGGGAAACAGAACCTTGCTGCAAGTTGTGCTTTGAGGTTGCAGATTAGAGTGGAATGTGCCAGGACAAACCCCCATAAGTTTTAGCCTCCTTACTTCTTGTTTGTGTCTTTAAGTTGTACTTTTTATCAGAGCAAATTTGATAGAAAAATGTCTTTTGTTCTAGGTGTACAGAATCTTGTTCATTTACACATATACATATATCTATTGATCTTTGGGTCCTTTTCCATGTCGGTTATTACAGAGTGTTGAGTAGACCACTCTTGGTATTCCATAGGTCTTTGGGGATTATATTTTTTATATGTATTAGTATATGTGTGTTAACCCCAATATCCTAATTTATCCATTCCTCACACCATTTCTTTGGCTTAACCATAAGTTTGTCTTCTCATTCTGAGATTGTCTTTCTCTATGGAAATATGTTCATTTTTATGAATTTTCAGATAACATAAGGGATATCATAGGACATTTGTCTTTCGCATTCTGACTTACTTCACGTTGTGTGATTATCTCTAGGCTCATCTGTGGTGCTGCATATGCCATTCTTTTATATTTTTTCGTGACTGATATTCCATTCTGTCCATATACCACTTCTTCTCTGTCCATTCATCTGTTTATGGACCTTCTTTTGGCTTCCATGTCGTGGCTATTTCAATATTGCTGCAGTGCACATTTGCCTGCCTCTGTCTTTCCGATTCTGGTGGTCTTAGGTCATAGGCCCAAAAGGTGCCCTGCCGCATCAATGGTAGCTCAATTTTTACCTTTTAAAGCAGCTCCATTCAGTTTTCGTTAGTGCTGTTACCAATTACATCCCACCAGCAGCTAGAAGGTACACAGTTCTCTAAAACCCCTTCAGCATTTATAGTGTGTAGACTCTTTGCTGATGGTCATTTGACTGGTGTGAGCTGAAACCTTTTTGGAGGTTGGATTTGTATGTGGCTAATAATTCCTTGTACTGAGCTTTAGGCATGTCCATTTTGTTCTTTTCCTTTTTTTTTTTTAAAGTGTGAGTACAACTTCCCTCTTCATGTTGACTTCTTGAAAGATTTGTCGTGTGTTGAATTTTCTTGCCTATTCCCTACCCCAGGGCATTTTTTGAGGGCAGATGCCATTTACAGCCCTGAGTCCTTGTGACTATTAAGCAACCATTAGCACTGGGTTTAAAGCTGCTGTTGTGGGAAACACCCACTAAGCGGCAGCATCATTACGTTCTCAACTCTTGTTATTAGGGCACCAGAGTCTTCCTGGACGTAGTGCTCCAACGTTGTAAATTAGAGGGGAATGTGCTGGGACAAGCCCCCAGAAGTTTATGTCTCCTTACTTATGTTTGTTTTATGAATTTAATTTCTCTTTCTTATCGGAGTAAATTTGATTAGAGTGTTGTGATTGTCTGGCTGTACAGAATCTGCTCAATGATTCATACATATGTCTGTTCATGTTCTGATTCTGTTACCATATGTCTTATTACAGAATTTTGAGTAGACCTCGCATGGTATTTGGTAGGTGTTTTGTCATTATATATTTTATATGTATTGGTGATTATATAATTCATAGAGTTTATATGTTATATGTTTATATACATTTAACATACATTAGTATATGTATGTTAGCCCCATAATCCTAATTTATCCATCCTCCCACCTTTCATTTTGGTTAACCATTAGTTTCTTTTATAAGTCTGTGAGTGTCTTTTTCTGTGGAAATATGTCCATTTGTAGCAATCTTAGGATAACAGGTATAAATGATATCATAGGATATTTGTCATTCCCTTTTGACTTACTTAACCCCATATGATTATTTCTAGGCTCATCTGTAGTCCTGAAAACGGCATTTTTCATTTTTTTCCCGAGGCTACTATTCCATTTAGTCCGTATACCACTTCTTCTTTGTCCATTCATCTGTTTATGGACCTTTTTTTTGCTTCCACGTCTTGGCTATTTCACTAATGCTGCAGTGCACATTTGCCTGCCTCTGTCTTTCCGATTCTGGTGGTCTTAGGTTACAGGCCCAAAAGGTGCCCTGCCGCGTCATATGGTAGCTCAATTTTTACCTTTTAAAGCAGCTCCATTCAGTTTTCGTTAGTGCTGTTACCAATTACATCCCACCAGCAGCTAGAAGGTACACAGTTCTCTAAAACCCCTTCAGCATTTATGGTTTGTAGACTTTTTGCTGATGGTCATTTGACTGGTGTGAGCTGAAACCTTTTTGGAGGTTGGATTTGCATGTGGCTAATAATTCCTTATACTGAGCTTTAGGCATGTCCTTTTTATTCTTTTCCTTTTTTTTTTAAAGAGTGAGTACAACTTCCCTCTTCATATTGACTTCTTCAAAAACTTGTCATGTGTTGAATTTTCTTGCCTATTCCCTACCCCAGGGCATTTTTTGAGGGCAGGTGTCATTTACAGCCCTGCAGTCCTTGTGAATATTAGTGACCATTAGCAGTAGATTTAAAGCTGCTCTTTGAGGAAACGGCCTTAGGGTGGCAGCATTTCTAAGTTGCCAACTCTGCTTGCTAGGGAAACAGAACCTTGCTGCAAGTTGTGCTTTGAGGTTGCAGATTAGAGTGGAATGTGCCAGGACAAACCCCCATAAGTTTTAGCCTCCTTAATTCTTGTTTGTGTCTTTAAGTTGTACTTTTTATCAGAGCAAATTTGATAGAAAAATGTCTTTTGTTCTAGGTGTACAGAATCTTGTTCATTTACACATATACATATATCTATTGATCTTTGGGTCCTTTTCCATGTCGGTTATTACAGAGTGTTGAGTAGACCACTCTTGGTATTCCATAGGTCTTTGGGGATTATATTTTTTATATGTATTAGTATATGTGTGTTAACCCCAATATCCTAATTTATCCATTCCTCACACCATTTCTTTGGCTTAACCATAAGTTTGTCTTCTCATTCTGAGATTGTCTTTCTCTATGGAAATATGTTCATTTTTATGAATTTTCAGATAACATAAGGGATATCATAGGACATTTGTCTTTCGCATTCTGACTTACTTCACGTTGTGTGATTATCTCTAGGCTCATCTGTGGTGCTGCATATGCCATTCTTTTATATTTTTTCGTGACTGATATTCCATTCTGTCCATATACCACTTCTTCTCTGTCCATTCATCTGTTTATGGACCTTCTTTTGGCTTCCATGTCGTGGCTATTTCAATATTGCTGCAGTGCACATTTGCCTGCCTCTGTCTTTCCGATTCTGGTGGTCTTAGGTCATAGGCCCAAAAGGTGCCCTGCCGCATCATATGGGAGCTCAATTTTTACCTTTTAAAGCAGCTCCATTCAGTTTTCGTTAGTGCTGTTACCAATTACATCCCACCAGCAGCTAGAAGGTACACAGTTCTCTAAAACCCCTTCAGCATTTATAGTGTGTAGACGCTTTGCTGATGGTCATTTGACTGGTGTGAGCTGAAACCTTTTTGGAGGTTGGATTTGTATGTGGCTAATAATTCCTTGTACTGAGCTTTAGGCATGTCCATTTTGTTCTTTTCCTTTTTTTTTTAAAGTGTGAGTACAACTTCCCTCTTCATATTGACTTCTTCAAAAACTTGTCATGTGTTGAATTTTCTTGCCTATTCCCTACCCCACGGCATTTTTTGAGGGCAGGTGTCATTTACAGCCCTGCAGTCCTTGTGACTATTAAGCAACCATTAGCACTGGGTTTAAAGCTGCTGTTGTGGGAAACAGCCACAAGGCGGCAGCATTATTACGTTCTCACCTCTTGTTACTAGGGCAACAGTGTCTTCCTGGAGGTAGTGTTCCGAGGTTGTAAATTAGAGGGGAATGTGCTGGGAAAAGCCCCCAGAAGTTTATGTCTCCTTACTTATGTTTGTTTTTTAAATTTAATTTCTCTTTCTTATCGGAGTAAATTCGATTAGAGTGTTGTGATTGTCTGGCTGTACAGAATGTGCTCAATGATTCATACATATGTCTGTTCATCTTCGGATCCTGTTACCATGTAATTTTTTACAGAATGTTGAGTAGACCTCCCTTGGTATTTGGCAGGTGTTTCGTGATTATATATTTTATATGTATTGGTGATTATATAATTCATAGAGTTTATATGTTATATGTTTATATACATTTAACATACATTAGTATATGTATGTTATCCCCATAGTCCTAATTTATCCATCCTCCCACCTTTCATTTTGGCGAACCATTCGTTTGTTTTATAAGTCTGTGAGTGTCTTTTTCTGTGGAAATATGTTCATTGGTAGAAATCTTAGGATAACATGTATAAATGATATCATCGGATATTTGTTATTCCCTTTTGAATAACTTAACCTAATATGATTATTTCTAGGCTCATCTGTAGTCCTGAAAACGGCACTGTTCATTTTTTTCTGAGGCTACTATTCCATTCGGTACGTATACCACTTCTTCTTTGTCCATTTATCTGATGATGGACATTTTGTTTGTATCCATGTCTTAGCTATTGTTCATACTGCTGCAATACACGATTTTCCATCCCGTGTCTTTTTGATTCTGGCTTTCACAGGTGACAGGCCCAATAGTGGGCCTTCCGGATCATATGGTGACTCAATTTTTACCTTTAAACGCACTGCCATTCTGTTCCTATTATTGGCTGTTACCAGTTTACATCCCACTTAGACCGAGAGGTTACACTATTGTCCACAACTTCTTCAACATCTATCGTTTGTTGACTTTTTGCTGATGGTCATTGTGACTGGTGTTAGGTGATACCTTTGTGTAGATTGGATTTGCATGCGTCTAATAATTCCTGATGTTTTGCATTTCTCAGTGTCTTTTTCATTTTTTTTAAGATTGAGCTAAACTTACAACTTCAAATTGCCTTCTTGAAAAATTTACCGCGTTTGGATTTTTATGGCCATTCCCAACTCCAGGACATTTTTTGAGGGCATGAGTCATTTACAGCCCTGCCGTCCTTGTGAATATTAATGACCATTAGCAGTAGATTTAAAGCTGCTCTTTGAGGAAACGGCCTTAGGGTGGCAGCATTTCTAAGTTGCCAACTCTGCTTGCTAGGGAAACAGAACCTTGCTGCAAGTTGTGCTTTGAGGTTGCAGATTAGAGTGGAATGTGCCAGGACAAACCCCCATAAGTTTTAGCCTCCTTAATTCTTGTTTGTGTCTTTAAGTTGTACTTTTTATCAGAGCAAATTTGATAGAAAAATGTCTTTTGTTCTAGGTGTACAGAATCTTGTTCATTTACACATATACATATATCTATTGATCTTTGGGTCCTTTTCCATGTCGGTTATTACAGAGTGTTGAGTAGACCACTCTTGGTATTCCATAGGTCTTTGGGGATTATATTTTTTATATGTATTAGTATATGTGTGTTAACCCCAATATCCTAATTTATCCATTCCTCACACCATTTCTTTGGCTTAACCATAAGTTTGTCTTCTCATTCTGAGATTGTCTTTCTCTATGGAAATATGTTCATTTTTATGAATTTTCAGATAACATAAGGGATATCATAGGACATTTGTCTTTCGCATTCTGACTTACTTCACGTTGTGTGATTATCTCTAGGCTCATCTGTGGTGCTGCATATGCCATTCTTTTATATTTTTTCGTGACTGATATTCCATTCTGTCCATATACCACTTCTTCTCTGTCCATTCATCTGTTTATGGACCTTCTTTTGGCTTCCATGTCGTGGCTATTTCAATATTGCTGCAGTGCACATTTGCCTGCCTCTGTCTTTCCGATTCTGGTGGTCTTAGGTCATAGGCCCAAAAGGTGCCCTGCCGCATCATATGGGAGCTCAATTTTTACCTTTTAAAGCAGCTCCATTCAGTTTTCGTTAGTGCTGTTACCAATTACATCCCACCAGCAGCTAGAAGGTACACAGTTCTCTAAAACCCCTTCAGCATTTATAGTGTGTAGACGCTTTGCTGATGGTCATTTGACTGGTGTGAGCTGAAACCTTTTTGGAGGTTGGATTTGTATGTGGCTAATAATTCCTTGTACTGAGCTTTAGGCATGTCCATTTTGTTCTTTTCCTTTTTTTTTTTTTAAGTGTGAGTACAACTTCCCTCTTCATGTTGACTTCTTGAAAGATTTGTCGTGTGTTGAATTTTCTTGCCTATTCCCTACCCCAGGGCATTTTTTGAGGGCAGATGCCATTTACAGCCCTGAGTCCTTGTGACTATTAAGCAACCATTAGCACTGGGTTTAAAGCTGCTGTTGTGGGAAACACCCACTAAGCGGCAGCATCATTACGTTCTCAACTCTTGTTATTAGGGCACCAGAGTCTTCCTGGACGTAGTGCTCCAACGTTGTAAATTAGAGGGGAATGTGCTGGGACAAGCCCCCAGAAGTTTATGTCTCCTTACTTATGTTTGTTTTATGAATTTAATTTCTCTTTCTTATCGGAGTAAATTTGATTAGAGTGTTGTGATTGTCTGGCTGTACAGAATCTGCTCAATGATTCATACATATGTCTGTTCATGTTCTGATTCTGTTACCATATGTCTTATTACAGAATTTTGAGTAGACCTCGCATGGTATTTGGTAGGTGTTTTGTCATTATATATTTTATATGTATTGGTGATTATATAATTCATAGAGTTTATATGTTATATGTTTATATACATTTAACATACATTAGTATATGTATGTTAGCCCCATAATCCTAATTTATCCATCCTCCCACCTTTCATTTTGGTTAACCATTAGTTTGTTTTATAAGTCTGTGAGTGTCTTTTTCTGTGGAAATATGTCCATTTGTAGCAATCTTAGGATAACAGGTATAAATGATATCATAGGATATTTGTCATTCCCTTTTGACTTACTTAACCCCATATGATTATTTCTAGGCTCATCTGTAGTCCTGAAAACGGCATTTTTCATTTTTTTCCCGAGGCTACTATTCCATTTAGTCCGTATACCACTTCTTCTTTGTCCATTCATCTGTTTATGGACCTTTTTTTTGCTTCCACGTCTTGGCTATTTCACTAATGCTGCAGTGCACATTTGCCTGCCTCTGTCTTTCCGATTCTGGTGGTCTTAGGTTACAGGCCCAAAAGGTGCCCTGCCGCGTCATATGGTAGCTCAATTTTTACCTTTTAAAGCAGCTCCATTCAGTTTTCGTTAGTGCTGTTACCAATTACATCCCACCAGCAGCTAGAAGGTACACAGTTCTCTAAAACCCCTTCAGCATTTACGGTTTGTAGACTTTTTGCTGATGGTCATTTGACTGGTGTGAGCTGAAACCTTTTTGGAGGTTGGATTTGCATGTGGCTAATAATTCCTTATACTGAGCTTTAGGCATGTCCTTTTTATTCTTTTCCTTTTTTTTTTAAAGAGTGAGTACAACTTCCCTCTTCATATTGACTTCTTCAAAAACTTGTCATGTGTTGAATTTTCTTGCCTATTCCCTACCCCAGGGCATTTTTTGAGGGCAGGTGTCATTTACAGCCCTGCAGTCCTTGTGAATATTAGTGACCATTAGCAGTAGATTTAAAGCTGCTCTTTGAGGAAACGGCCTTAGGGTGGCAGCATTTCTAAGTTGCCAACTCTGCTTGCTAGGGAAACAGAACCTTGCTGCAAGTTGTGCTTTGAGGTTGCAGATTAGAGTGGAATGTGCCAGGACAAACCCCCATAAGTTTTAGCCTCCTTAATTCTTGTTTGTGTCTTTAAGTTGTACTTTTTATCAGAGCAAATTTGATAGAAAAATGTCTTTTGTTCTAGGTGTACAGAATCTTGTTCATTTACAGATATACATATATCTATTGATCTTTGGGTCCTTTTCCATGTCGGTTATTACAGAGTGTTGAGTAGACCACTCTTGGTATTCCATAGGTCTTTGGGGATTATATTTTTTATATGTATTAGTATATGTGTGTTAACCCCAATATCCTAATTTATCCATTCCTCACACCATTTCTTTGGCTTAACCATAAGTTTGTCTTCTCATTCTGAGATTGTCTTTCTCTATGGAAATATGTTCATTTTTATGAATTTTCAGATAACATAAGGGATATCATAGGACATTTGTCTTTCGCATTCTGACTTACTTCACGTTGTGTGATTATCTCTAGGCTCATCTGTGGTGCTGCATATGCCATTCTTTTATATTTTTTCGTGACTGATATTCCATTCTGTCCATATACCACTTCTTCTCTGTCCATTCATCTGTTTATGGACCTTCTTTTGGCTTCCATGTCGTGGCTATTTCAATATTGCTGCAGTGCACATTTGCCTGCCTCTGTCTTTCCGATTCTGGTGGTCTTAGGTCATAGGCCCAAAAGGTGCCCTGCCGCATCAATGGTAGCTCAATTTTTACCTTTTAAAGCAGCTCCATTCAGTTTTCGTTAGTGCTGTTACCAATTACATCCCACCAGCAGCTAGAAGGTACACAGTTCTCTAAAACCCCTTCAGCATTTATAGTGTGTAGACTCTTTGCTGATGGTCATTTGACTGGTGTGAGCTGAAACCTTTTTGGAGGTTGGATTTGTATGTGGCTAATAATTCCTTGTACTGAGCTTTAGGCATGTCCATTTTGTTCTTTTCCTTTTTTTTTTTTAAAGTGTGAGTACAACTTCCCTCTTCATGTTGACTTCTTGAAAGATTTGTCGTGTGTTGAATTTTCTTGCCTATTCCCTACCCCAGGGCATTTTTTGAGGGCAGATGCCATTTACAGCCCTGAGTCCTTGTGACTATTAAGCAACCATTAGCACTGGGTTTAAAGCTGCTGTTGTGGGAAACACCCACTAAGCGGCAGCATCATTACGTTCTCAACTCTTGTTATTAGGGCACCAGAGTCTTCCTGGACGTAGTGCTCCAACGTTGTAAATTAGAGGGGAATGTGCTGGGACAAGCCCCCAGAAGTTTATGTCTCCTTACTTATGTTTGTTTTATGAATTTAATTTCTCTTTCTTATCGGAGTAAATTTGATTAGAGTGTTGTGATTGTCTGGCTGTACAGAATCTGCTCAATGATTCATACATATGTCTGTTCATGTTCTGATTCTGTTACCATATGTCTTATTACAGAATTTTGAGTAGACCTCGCATGGTATTTGGTAGGTGTTTTGTCATTATATATTTTATATGTATTGGTGATTATATAATTCATAGAGTTTATATGTTATATGTTTATATACATTTAACATACATTAGTATATGTATGTTAGCCCCATAATCCTAATTTATCCATCCTCCCACCTTTCATTTTGGTTAACCATTAGTTTGTTTTATAAGTCTGTGAGTGTCTTTTTCTGTGGAAATATGTCCATTTGTAGCAATCTTAGGATAACAGGTATAAATGATATCATAGGATATTTGTCATTCCCTTTTGACTTACTTAACCCCATATGATTATTTCTAGGCTCATCTGTAGTCCTGAAAACGGCATTTTTCATTTTTTTCCCGAGGCTACTATTCCATTTAGTCCGTATACCACTTCTTCTTTGTCCATTCATCTGTTTATGGACCTTTTTTTTGCTTCCACGTCTTGGCTATTTCACTAATGCTGCAGTGCACATTTGCCTGCCTCTGTCTTTCCGATTCTGGTGGTCTTAGGTTACAGGCCCAAAAGGTGCCCTGCCGCGTCATATGGTAGCTCAATTTTTACCTTTTAAAGCAGCTCCATTCAGTTTTCGTTAGTGCTGTTACCAATTACATCCCACCAGCAGCTAGAAGGTACACAGTTCTCTAAAACCCCTTCAGCATTTACGGTTTGTAGACTTTTTGCTGATGGTCATTTGACTGGTGTGAGCTGAAACCTTTTTGGAGGTTGGATTTGCATGTGGCTAATAATTCCTTATACTGAGCTTTAGGCATGTCCTTTTTATTCTTTTCCTTTTTTTTTTAAAGAGTGAGTACAACTTCCCTCTTCATATTGACTTCTTCAAAAACTTGTCATGTGTTGAATTTTCTTGCCTATTCCCTACCCCAGGGCATTTTTTGAGGGCAGGTGTCATTTACAGCCCTGCAGTCCTTGTGAATATTAGTGACCATTAGCAGTAGATTTAAAGCTGCTCTTTGAGGAAACGGCCTTAGGGTGGCAGCATTTCTAAGTTGCCAACTCTGCTTGCTAGGGAAACAGAACCTTGCTGCAAGTTGTGCTTTGAGGTTGCAGATTAGAGTGGAATGTGCCAGGACAAACCCCCATAAGTTTTAGCCTCCTTAATTCTTGTTTGTGTCTTTAAGTTGTACTTTTTATCAGAGCAAATTTGATAGAAAAATGTCTTTTGTTCTAGGTGTACAGAATCTTGTTCATTTACACATATACATATATCTATTGATCTTTGGGTCCTTTTCCATGTCGGTTATTACAGAGTGTTGAGTAGACCACTCTTGGTATTCCATAGGTCTTTGGGGATTATATTTTTTATATGTATTAGTATATGTGTGTTAACCCCAATATCCTAATTTATCCATTCCTCACACCATTTCTTTGGCTTAACCATAAGTTTGTCTTCTCATTCTGAGATTGTCTTTCTCTATGGAAATATGTTCATTTTTATGAATTTTCAGATAACATAAGGGATATCATAGGACATTTGTCTTTCGCATTCTGACTTACTTCACGTTGTGTGATTATCTCTAGGCTCATCTGTGGTGCTGCATATGCCATTCTTTTATATTTTTTCGTGACTGATATTCCATTCTGTCCATATACCACTTCTTCTCTGTCCATTCATCTGTTTATGGACCTTCTTTTGGCTTCCATGTCGTGGCTATTTCAATATTGCTGCAGTGCACATTTGCCTGCCTCTGTCTTTCCGATTCTGGTGGTCTTAGGTCATAGGCCCAAAAGGTGCCCTGCCGCATCATATGGTAGCTCAATTTTTACCTTTTAAAGCAGCTCCATTCAGTTTTCGTTAGTGCTGTTACCAATTACATCCCACCAGCAGCTAGAAGGTACACAGTTCTCTAAAACCCCTTCAGCATTTATAGTGTGTAGACGCTTTGCTGATGGTCATTTGACTGGTGTGAGCTGAAACCTTTTTGGAGGTTGGATTTGTATGTGGCTAATAATTCCTTGTACTGAGCTTTAGGCATGTCCATTTTGTTCTTTTCCTTTTTTTTTTAAAGTGTGAGTACAACTTCCCTCTTCATATTGACTTCTTCAAAAACTTGTCATGTGTTGAATTTTCTTGCCTATTCCCTACCCCACGGCATTTTTTGAGGGCAGGTGTCATTTACAGCCCTGCAGTCCTTGTGACTATTAAGCAACCATTAGCACTGGGTTTAAAGCTGCTGTTGTGGGAAACAGCCACAAGGCGGCAGCATTATTACGTTCTCACCTCTTGTTACTAGGGCAACAGTGTCTTCCTGGAGGTAGTGTTCCGAGGTTGTAAATTAGAGGGGAATGTGCTGGGAAAAGCCCCCAGAAGTTTATGTCTCCTTACTTATGTTTGTTTTTTAAATTTAATTTCTCTTTCTTATCGGAGTAAATTCGATTAGAGTGTTGTGATTGTCTGGCTGTACAGAATGTGCTCAATGATTCATACATATGTCTGTTCATCTTCGGATCCTGTTACCATGTAATTTTTTACAGAATGTTGAGTAGACCTCCCTTGGTATTTGGCAGGTGTTTCGTGATTATATATTTTATATGTATTGGTGATTATATAATTCATAGAGTTTATATGTTATATGTTTATATACATTTAACATACATTAGTATATGTATGTTATCCCCATAGTCCTAATTTATCCATCCTCCCACCTTTCATTTTGGCGAACCATTCGTTTGTTTTATAAGTCTGTGAGTGTCTTTTTCTGTGGAAATATGTTCATTGGTAGAAATCTTAGGATAACATGTATAAATGATATCATCGGATATTTGTTATTCCCTTTTGAATAACTTAACCTAATATGATTATTTCTAGGCTCATCTGTAGTCCTGAAAACGGCACTGTTCATTTTTTTCTGAGGCTACTATTCCATTCGGTACGTATACCACTTCTTCTTTGTCCATTTATCTGATGATGGACATTTTGTTTGTATCCATGTCTTAGCTATTGTTCATACTGCTGCAATACACGATTTTCCATCCCGTGTCTTTTTGATTCTGGCTTTCACAGGTGACAGGCCCAATAGTGGGCCTTCCGGATCATATGGTGACTCAATTTTTACCTTTAAACGCACTGCCATTCTGTTCCTATTATTGGCTGTTACCAGTTTACATCCCACTTAGACCGAGAGGTTACACTATTGTCCACAACTTCTTCAACATCTATCGTTTGTTGACTTTTTGCTGATGGTCATTGTGACTGGTGTTAGGTGATACCTTTGTGTAGATTGGATTTGCATGCGTCTAATAATTCCTGATGTTTTGCATTTCTCAGTGTCTTTTTCATTTTTTTTAAGATTGAGCTAAACTTACAACTTCAAATTGCCTTCTTGAAAAATTTACCGCGTTTGGATTTTTATGGCCATTCCCAACTCCAGGACATTTTTTGAGGGCATGAGTCATTTACAGCCCTGCCGTCCTTGTGAATATTAATGACCATTAGCAGTAGATTTAAAGCTGCTCTTTGAGGAAACGGCCTTAGGGTGGCAGCATTTCTAAGTTGCCAACTCTGCTTGCTAGGGAAACAGAACCTTGCTGCAAGTTGTGCTTTGAGGTTGCAGATTAGAGTGGAATGTGCCAGGACAAACCCCCATAAGTTTTAGCCTCCTTAATTCTTGTTTGTGTCTTTAAGTTGTACTTTTTATCAGAGCAAATTTGATAGAAAAATGTCTTTTGTTCTAGGTGTACAGAATCTTGTTCATTTACACATATACATATATCTATTGATCTTTGGGTCCTTTTCCATGTCGGTTATTACAGAGTGTTGAGTAGACCACTCTTGGTATTCCATAGGTCTTTGGGGATTATATTTTTTATATGTATTAGTATATGTGTGTTAACCCCAATATCCTAATTTATCCATTCCTCACACCATTTCTTTGGCTTAACCATAAGTTTGTCTTCTCATTCTGAGATTGTCTTTCTCTATGGAAATATGTTCATTTTTATGAATTTTCAGATAACATAAGGGATATCATAGGACATTTGTCTTTCGCATTCTGACTTACTTCACGTTGTGTGATTATCTCTAGGCTCATCTGTGGTGCTGCATATGCCATTCTTTTATATTTTTTCGTGACTGATATTCCATTCTGTCCATATACCACTTCTTCTCTGTCCATTCATCTGTTTATGGACCTTCTTTTGGCTTCCATGTCGTGGCTATTTCAATATTGCTGCAGTGCACATTTGCCTGCCTCTGTCTTTCCGATTCTGGTGGTCTTAGGTCATAGGCCCAAAAGGTGCCCTGCCGCATCATATGGGAGCTCAATTTTTACCTTTTAAAGCAGCTCCATTCAGTTTTCGTTAGTGCTGTTACCAATTACATCCCACCAGCAGCTAGAAGGTACACAGTTCTCTAAAACCCCTTCAGCATTTATAGTGTGTAGACGCTTTGCTGATGGTCATTTGACTGGTGTGAGCTGAAACCTTTTTGGAGGTTGGATTTGTATGTGGCTAATAATTCCTTGTACTGAGCTTTAGGCATGTCCATTTTGTTCTTTTCCTTTTTTTTTTTTTAAGTGTGAGTACAACTTCCCTCTTCATGTTGACTTCTTGAAAGATTTGTCGTGTGTTGAATTTTCTTGCCTATTCCCTACCCCAGGGCATTTTTTGAGGGCAGATGCCATTTACAGCCCTGAGTCCTTGTGACTATTAAGCAACCATTAGCACTGGGTTTAAAGCTGCTGTTGTGGGAAACACCCACTAAGCGGCAGCATCATTACGTTCTCAACTCTTGTTATTAGGGCACCAGAGTCTTCCTGGACGTAGTGCTCCAACGTTGTAAATTAGAGGGGAATGTGCTGGGACAAGCCCCCAGAAGTTTATGTCTCCTTACTTATGTTTGTTTTATGAATTTAATTTCTCTTTCTTATCGGAGTAAATTTGATTAGAGTGTTGTGATTGTCTGGCTGTACAGAATCTGCTCAATGATTCATACATATGTCTGTTCATGTTCTGATTCTGTTACCATATGTCTTATTACAGAATTTTGAGTAGACCTCGCATGGTATTTGGTAGGTGTTTTGTCATTATATATTTTATATGTATTGGTGATTATATAATTCATAGAGTTTATATGTTATATGTTTATATACATTTAACATACATTAGTATATGTATGTTAGCCCCATAATCCTAATTTATCCATCCTCCCACCTTTCATTTTGGTTAACCATTAGTTTGTTTTATAAGTCTGTGAGTGTCTTTTTCTGTGGAAATATGTCCATTTGTAGCAATCTTAAGATAACAGGTATAAATGATATCATAGGATATTTGTCATTCCCTTTTGACTTACTTAACCCCATATGATTATTTCTAGGCTCATCTGTAGTCCTGAAAACGGCATTTTTCATTTTTTTCCCGAGGCTACTATTCCATTTAGTCCGTATACCACTTCTTCTTTGTCCATTCATCTGTTTATGGACCTTTTTTTTGCTTCCACGTCTTGGCTATTTCACTAATGCTGCAGTGCACATTTGCCTGCCTCTGTCTTTCCGATTCTGGTGGTCTTAGGTTACAGGCCCAAAAGGTGCCCTGCCGCGTCATATGGTAGCTCAATTTTTACCTTTTAAAGCAGCTCCATTCAGTTTTCGTTAGTGCTGTTACCAATTACATCCCACCAGCAGCTAGAAGGTACACAGTTCTCTAAAACCCCTTCAGCATTTACGGTTTGTAGACTTTTTGCTGATGGTCATTTGACTGGTGTGAGCTGAAACCTTTTTGGAGGTTGGATTTGCATGTGGCTAATAATTCCTTATACTGAGCTTTAGGCATGTCCTTTTTATTCTTTTCCTTTTTTTTTTAAAGAGTGAGTACAACTTCCCTCTTCATATTGACTTCTTCAAAAACTTGTCATGTGTTGAATTTTCTTGCCTATTCCCTACCCCAGGGCATTTTTTGAGGGCAGGTGTCATTTACAGCCCTGCAGTCCTTGTGAATATTAGTGACCATTAGCAGTAGATTTAAAGCTGCTCTTTGAGGAAACGGCCTTAGGGTGGCAGCATTTCTAAGTTGCCAACTCTGCTTGCTAGGGAAACAGAACCTTGCTGCAAGTTGTGCTTTGAGGTTGCAGATTAGAGTGGAATGTGCCAGGACAAACCCCCATAAGTTTTAGCCTCCTTAATTCTTGTTTGTGTCTTTAAGTTGTACTTTTTATCAGAGCAAATTTGATAGAAAAATGTCTTTTGTTCTAGGTGTACAGAATCTTGTTCATTTACACATATACATATATCTATTGATCTTTGGGTCCTTTTCCATGTCGGTTATTACAGAGTGTTGAGTAGACCACTCTTGGTATTCCATAGGTCTTTGGGGATTATATTTTTTATATGTATTAGTATATGTGTGTTAACCCCAATATCCTAATTTATCCATTCCTCACACCATTTCTTTGGCTTAACCATAAGTTTGTCTTCTCATTCTGAGATTGTCTTTCTCTATGGAAATATGTTCATTTTTATGAATTTTCAGATAACATAAGGGATATCATAGGACATTTGTCTTTCGCATTCTGACTTACTTCACGTTGTGTGATTATCTCTAGGCTCATCTGTGGTGCTGCATATGCCATTCTTTTATATTTTTTCGTGACTGATATTCCATTCTGTCCATATACCACTTCTTCTCTGTCCATTCATCTGTTTATGGACCTTCTTTTGGCTTCCATGTCGTGGCTATTTCAATATTGCTGCAGTGCACATTTGCCTGCCTCTGTCTTTCCGATTCTGGTGGTCTTAGGTCATAGGCCCAAAAGGTGCCCTGCCGCATCATATGGTAGCTCAATTTTTACCTTTTAAAGCAGCTCCATTCAGTTTTCGTTAGTGCTGTTACCAATTACATCCCACCAGCAGCTAGAAGGTACACAGTTCTCTAAAACCCCTTCAGCATTTATAGTGTGTAGACGCTTTGCTGATGGTCATTTGACTGGTGTGAGCTGAAACCTTTTTGGAGGTTGGATTTGTATGTGGCTAATAATTCCTTGTACTGAGCTTTAGGCATGTCCATTTTGTTCTTTTCCTTTTTTTTTTTTTAAGTGTGAGTACAACTTCCCTCTTCATGTTGACTTCTTGAAAGATTTGTCGTGTGTTGAATTTTCTTGCCTATTCCCTACCCCAGGGCATTTTTTGAGGGCAGATGCCATTTACAGCCCTGAGTCCTTGTGACTATTAAGCAACCATTAGCACTGGGTTTAAAGCTGCTGTTGTGGGAAACACCCACTAAGCGGCAGCATCATTACGTTCTCAACTCTTGTTATTAGGGCACCAGAGTCTTCCTGGACGTAGTGCTCCAACGTTGTAAATTAGAGGGGAATGTGCTGGGACAAGCCCCCAGAAGTTTATGTCTCCTTACTTATGTTTGTTTTATGAATTTAATTTCTCTTTCTTATCGGAGTAAATTTGATTAGAGTGTTGTGATTGTCTGGCTGTACAGAATCTGCTCAATGATTCATACATATGTCTGTTCATGTTCTGATTCTGTTACCATATGTCTTATTACAGAATTTTGAGTAGACCTCGCATGGTATTTGGTAGGTGTTTTGTCATTATATATTTTATATGTATTGGTGATTATATAATTCATAGAGTTTATATGTTATATGTTTATATACATTTAACATACATTAGTATATGTATGTTAGCCCCATAATCCTAATTTATCCATCCTCCCACCTTTCATTTTGGTTAACCATTAGTTTGTTTTATAAGTCTGTGAGTGTCTTTTTCTGTGGAAATATGTCCATTTGTAGCAATCTTAGGATAACAGGTATAAATGATATCATAGGATATTTGTCATTCCCTTTTGACTTACTTAACCCCATATGATTATTTCTAGGCTCATCTGTAGTCCTGAAAACGGCATTTTTCATTTTTTTCCCGAGGCTACTATTCCATTTAGTCCGTATACCACTTCTTCTTTGTCCATTCATCTGTTTATGGACCTTTTTTTTGCTTCCACGTCTTGGCTATTTCACTAATGCTGCAGTGCACATTTGCCTGCCTCTGTCTTTCCGATTCTGGTGGTCTTAGGTTACAGGCCCAAAAGGTGCCCTGCCGCGTCATATGGTAGCTCAATTTTTACCTTTTAAAGCAGCTCCATTCAGTTTTCGTTAGTGCTGTTACCAATTACATCCCACCAGCAGCTAGAAGGTACACAGTTCTCTAAAACCCCTTCAGCATTTACGGTTTGTAGACTTTTTGCTGATGGTCATTTGACTGGTGTGAGCTGAAACCTTTTTGGAGGTTGGATTTGCATGTGGCTAATAATTCCTTATACTGAGCTTTAGGCATGTCCTTTTTATTCTTTTCCTTTTTTTTTTAAAGAGTGAGTACAACTTCCCTCTTCATATTGACTTCTTCAAAAACTTGTCATGTGTTGAATTTTCTTGCCTATTCCCTACCCCAGGGCATTTTTTGAGGGCAGGTGTCATTTACAGCCCTGCAGTCCTTGTGACTATTAAGCAACCATTAGCACTGGGTTTAAAGCTGCTGTTGTGGGAAACAGCCACAAGGCGGCAGCATTATTACGTTCTCACCTCTTGTTACTAGGGCAACAGAGTCTTCCTGGAGGTAGTGTTCCGAGGTTGTAAATTAGAGGGGAATGTGCTGGGAAAAGCCCCCAGAAGTTTATGTCTCCTTACTTATGTTTGTTTTTTAAATTTAATTTCTCTTTCTTATCGGAGTAAATTCGATTAGAGTGTTGTGATTGTCTGGCTGTACAGAATGTGCTCAATGATTCATACATATGTCTGTTCATCTTCGGATCCTGTTACCATGTAATTTTTTACAGAATGTTGAGTAGACCTCCCTTGGTATTTGGCAGGTGTTTCGTGATTATATATTTTATATGTATTGGTGATTATATAATTCATAGAGTTTATATGTTATATGTTTATATACATTTAACATACATTAGTATATGTATGTTATCCCCATAGTCCTAATTTATCCATCCTCCCACCTTTCATTTTGGCGAACCATTCGTTTGTGTTATAAGTCTGTGAGTGTCTTTTTCTGTGGAAATATGTTCATTGGTAGAAATCTTAGGATAACATGTATAAATGATATCATCGGATATTTGTTATTCCCTTTTGAATAACTTAACCTAATATGATTATTTCTAGGCTCATCTGTAGTCCTGAAAACGGCACTGTTCATTTTTTTCTGAGGCTACTATTCCATTCGGTACGTATACCACTTCTTCTTTGTCCATTTATCTGATGATGGACATTTTGTTTGTATCCATGTCTTAGCTATTGTTCATACTGCTGCAATACACGATTTTCCATCCCGTGTCTTTTTGATTCTGGCTTTCACAGGTGACAGGCCCAATAGTGGGCCTTCCGGATCATATGGTGACTCAATTTTTACCTTTAAACGCACTGCCATTCTGTTCCTATTATTGGCTGTTACCAGTTTACATCCCACTTAGATCGAGAGGTTACACTATTGTCCACAACTTCTTCAACATCTATCGTTTGTTGACTTTTTGCTGATGGTCATTGTGACTGGTGTTAGGTGATACCTTTGTGTAGATTGGATTTGCATGCGTCTAATAATTCCTGATGTTTTGCATTTCTCAGTGTCTTTTTCATTTTTTTTAAGATTGAGCTAAACTTACAACTTCAAATTGCCTACTTGAAAAATTTACCGCGTTTGGATTTTTATGGCCATTCCCAACTCCAGGACATTTTTTGAGGGCATGAGTCATTTACAGCCCTGCCGTCTTGTGAATATTAGTGACCATTAGCAGTAGATTTAAAGCTGCTCTTTGAGGAAACGGCCTTAGGGTGGCAGCATTTCTAAGTTGCCAACTCTGCTTGCTAGGGAAACAGAACCTTGCTGCAAGTTGTGCTTTGAGGTTGCAGATTAGAGTGGAATGTGCCAGGACAAACCCCCATAAGTTTTAGCCTCCTTAATTCTTGTTTGTGTCTTTAAGTTGTACTTTTTATCAGAGCAAATTTGATAGAAAAATGTCTTTTGTTCTAGGTGTACAGAATCTTGTTCATTTACACATATACATATATCTATTGATCTTTGGGTCCTTTTCCATGTCGGTTATTACAGAGTGTTGAGTAGACCACTCTTGGTATTCCATAGGTCTTTGGGGATTATATTTTTTATATGTATTAGTATATGTGTGTTAACCCCAATATCCTAATTTATCCATTCCTCACACCATTTCTTTGGCTTAACCATAAGTTTGTCTTCTCATTCTGAGATTGTCTTTCTCTATGGAAATATGTTCATTTTTATGAATTTTCAGATAACATAAGGGATATCATAGGACATTTGTCTTTCGCATTCTGACTTACTTCACGTTGTGTGATTATCTCTAGGCTCATCTGTGGTGCTGCATATGCCATTCTTTTATATTTTTTCGTGACTGATATTCCATTCTGTCCATATACCACTTCTTCTCTGTCCATTCATCTGTTTATGGACCTTCTTTTGGCTTCCATGTCGTGGCTATTTCAATATTGCTGCAGTGCACATTTGCCTGCCTCTGTCTTTCCGATTCTGGTGGTCTTAGGTCATAGGCCCAAAAGGTGCCCTGCCGCATCATATGGGAGCTCAATTTTTACCTTTTAAAGCAGCTCCATTCAGTTTTCGTTAGTGCTGTTACCAATTACATCCCACCAGCAGCTAGAAGGTACACAGTTCTCTAAAACCCCTTCAGCATTTATAGTGTGTAGACGCTTTGCTGATGGTCATTTGACTGGTGTGAGCTGAAACCTTTTTGGAGGTTGGATTTGTATGTGGCTAATAATTCCTTGTACTGAGCTTTAGGCATGTCCATTTTGTTCTTTTCCTTTTTTTTTTTTAAGTGTGAGTACAACTTCCCTCTTCATGTTGACTTCTTGAAAGATTTGTCGTGTGTTGAATTTTCTTGCCTATTCCCTACCCCAGGGCATTTTTTGAGGGCAGATGCCATTTACAGCCCTGAGTCCTTGTGACTATTAAGCAACCATTAGCACTGGGTTTAAAGCTGCTGTTGTGGGAAACACCCACTAAGCGGCAGCATCATTACGTTCTCAACTCTTGTTATTAGGGCACCAGAGTCTTCCTGGACGTAGTGCTCCAACGTTGTAAATTAGAGGGGAATGTGCTGGGACAAGCCCCCAGAAGTTTATGTCTCCTTACTTATGTTTGTTTTATGAATTTAATTTCTCTTTCTTATCGGAGTAAATTTGATTAGAGTGTTGTGATTGTCTGGCTGTACAGAATCTGCTCAATGATTCATACATATGTCTGTTCATGTTCTGATTCTGTTACCATATGTCTTATTACAGAATTTTGAGTAGACCTCGCATGGTATTTGGTAGGTGTTTTGTCATTATATATTTTATATGTATTGGTGATTATATAATTCATAGAGTTTATATGTTATATGTTTATATACATTTAACATACATTAGTATATGTATGTTAGCCCCATAATCCTAATTTATCCATCCTCCCACCTTTCATTTTGGTTAACCATTAGTTTGTTTTATAAGTCTGTGAGTGTCTTTTTCTGTGGAAATATGTCCATTTGTAGCAATCTTAGGATAACAGGTATAAATGATATCATAGGATATTTGTCATTCCCTTTTGACTTACTTAACCCCATATGATTATTTCTAGGCTCATCTGTAGTCCTGAAAACGGCATTTTTCATTTTTTTCCCGAGGCTACTATTCCATTTAGTCCGTATACCACTTCTTCTTTGTCCATTCATCTGTTTATGGACCTTTTTTTTGCTTCCACGTCTTGGCTATTTCACTAATGCTGCAGTGCACATTTGCCTGCCTCTGTCTTTCCGATTCTGGTGGTCTTAGGTTACAGGCCCAAAAGGTGCCCTGCCGCGTCATATGGTAGCTCAATTTTTACCTTTTAAAGCAGCTCCATTCAGTTTTCGTTAGTGCTCTTACCACTTTACATCCCACCAGCAGCTACAAGCTACACAGTTCTCTAAAACCCCTTCAGCATTTACGGTTTGTAGACTTTTTGCTGATGGTCATTTGACTGGTGTGAGCTGAAACCTTTTTGGAGGTTGGATTTGCATGTGGCTAATAATTCCTTATACTGAGCTTTAGGCATGTCCTTTTTATTCTTTTCCTTTTTTTTTTAAAGAGTGAGTACAACTTCCCTCTTCATATTGACTTCTTCAAAAACTTGTCATGTGTTGAATTTTCTTGCCTATTCCCTACCCCACGGCATTTTTTGAGGGCAGGTGTCATTTACAGCCCTGCAGTCCTTGTGACTATTAAGCAACCATTAGCACTGGGTTTAAAGCTGCTGTTGTGGGAAACAGCCACAAGGCGGCAGCATTATTACGTTCTCACCTCTTGTTACTAGGGCAACAGAGTCTTCCTGGAGGTAGTGTTCCGAGGTTTTAAATTAGAGGGGAATGTGCTGGGAAAAGCCCCCAGAAGTTTATGTCTCCTTACTTATGTTTGTTTTTTAAATTTAATTTCTCTTTCTTATCGGAGTAAATTCGATTAGAGTGTTGTGATTGTCTGGCTGTACAGAATGTGCTCAATGATTCATACATATGTCTGTTCATCTTCGGATCCTGTTACCATGTAATTTTTTACAGAATGTTGAGTAGACCTCCCTTGGAATTTGGCAGGTGTTTCGTGATTATATATTTTATATGTATTGGTGATTATATAATTCATAGAGTTTATATGTTATATGTTTATATACATTTAACATACATTAGTATATGTATGTTATCCCCATAGTCCTAATTTATCCATCCTCCCACCTTTCATTTTGGCGAACCATTCGTTTGTGTTATAAGTCTGTGAGTGTCTTTTTCTGTGGAAATATGTTCATTGGTAGAAATCTTAGGATAACATGTATAAAAGATATCATCGGATATTTGTTATTCCCTTTTGAATAACTTAACCTAATATGATTATTTCTAGGCTCATCTGTAGTCCTGAAAACGGCACTGTTCATTTTTTTCTGAGGCTACTATTCCATTCGGTACGTATACCACTTCTTCTTTGTCCATTTATCTGATGATGGACATTTTGTTTGTATCCATGTCTTAGCTATTGTTCATACTGCTGCAATACACGATTTTCCATCCCGTGTCTTTTTGATTCTGGCTTTCACAGGTGACAGGCCCAATAGTGGGCCTTCCGGATCATATGGTGACTCAATTTTTACCTTTAAACGCACTGCCATTCTGTTCCTATTATTGGCTGTTACCAGTTTACATCCCACTTAGACCGAGAGGTTACACTATTGTCCACAACTTCTTCAACATCTATCGTTTGTTGACTTTTTGCTGATGGTCATTGTGACTGGTGTTAGGTGATACCTTTGTGTAGATTGGATTTGCATGCGTCTAATAATTCCTGATGTTTTGCATTTCTCAGTGTCTTTTTCATTTTTTTTAAGATTGAGCTAAACTTACAACTTCAAATTGCCTACTTGAAAAATTTACCGCGTTTGGATTTTTATGGCCATTCCCAACTCCAGGACATTTTTTGAGGGCATGAGTCATTTACAGCCCTGCCGTCTTGTGAATATTAGTGACCATTAGCAGTAGATTTAAAGCTGCTCTTTGAGGAAACGGCCTTAGGGTGGCAGCATTTCTAAGTTGCCAACTCTGCTTGCTAGGGAAACAGAACCTTGCTGCAAGTTGTGCTTTGAGGTTGCAGATTAGAGTGGAATGTGCCAGGACAAACCCCCATAAGTTTTAGCCTCCTTAATTCTTGTTTGTGTCTTTAAGTTGTACTTTTTATCAGAGCAAATTTGATAGAAAAATGTCTTTTGTTCTAGGTGTACAGAATCTTGTTCATTTACACATATACATATATCTATTGATCTTTGGGTCCTTTTCCATGTCGGTTATTACAGAGTGTTGAGTAGACCACTCTTGGTATTCCATAGGTCTTTGGGGATTATATTTTTTATATGTATTAGTATATGTGTGTTAACCCCAATATCCTAATTTATCCATTCCTCACACCATTTCTTTGGCTTAACCATAAGTTTGTCTTCTCATTCTGAGATTGTCTTTCTCTATGGAAATATGTTCATTTTTATGAATTTTCAGATAACATAAGGGATATCATAGGACATTTGTCTTTCGCATTCTGACTTACTTCACGTTGTGTGATTATCTCTAGGCTCATCTGTGGTGCTGCATATGCCATTCTTTTATATTTTTTCGTGACTGATATTCCATTCTGTCCATATACCACTTCTTCTCTGTCCATTCATCTGTTTATGGACCTTCTTTTGGCTTCCATGTCGTGGCTATTTCAATATTGCTGCAGTGCACATTTGCCTGCCTCTGTCTTTCCGATTCTGGTGGTCTTAGGTCATAGGCCCAAAAGGTGCCCTGCCGCATCATATGGTAGCTCAATTTTTACCTTTTAAAGCAGCTCCATTCAGTTTTCGTTAGTGCTGTTACCAATTACATCCCAGCAGCAGCTAGAAGGTACACAGTTCTCTAAAACCCCTTCAGCATTTATAGTGTGTAGACTCTTTGCTGATGGTCATTTGACTGGTGTGAGCTGAAACCTTTTTGGAGGTTGGATTTGTATGTGGCTAATAATTCCTTGTACTGAGCTTTAGGCATGTCCATTTTGTTCTTTTCCTTTTTTTTTTTAAGTGTGAGTACAACTTCCCTCTTCATGTTGACTTCTTGAAAGATTTGTCGTGTGTTGAATTTTCTTGCCTATTCCCTACCCCAGGGCATTTTTTGAGGGCAGATGCTATTTACAGCCCTGAGTCCTTGTGACTATTAAGCAACCATTAGCACTGGGTTTAAAGCTGCTGTTGTGGGAAACACCCACTAAGCGGCAGCATCATTACGTTCTCAACTCTTGTTATTAGGGCACCAGAGTCTTCCTGGACGTAGTGCTCCAACGTTGTAAATTAGAGGGGAATGTGCTGGGACAAGCCCCCAGAAGTTTATGTCTCCTTACTTATGTTTGTTTTATGAATTTAATTTCTCTTTCTTATCGGAGTAAATTTGATTAGAGTGTTGTGATTGTCTGGCTGTACAGAATCTGCTCAATGATTCATACATATGTCTGTTCATGTTCTGATTCTGTTACCATATGTCTTATTACAGAATTTTGAGTAGACCTCGCATGGTATTTGGTAGGTGTTTTGTCATTATATATTTTATATGTATTGGTGATTATATAATTCATAGAGTTTATATGTTATATGTTTATATACATTTAACATACATTAGTATATGTATGTTAGCCCCATAATCCTAATTTATCCATCCTCCCACCTTTCATTTTGGTTAACCATTAGTTTGTTTTATAAGTCTGTGAGTGTCTTTTTCTGTGGAAATATGTCCATTTGTAGCAATCTTAGGATAACAGGTATAAATGATATCATAGGATATTTGTCATTCCCTTTTGACTTACTTAACCCCATATGATTATTTCTAGGCTCATCTGTAGTCCTGAAAACGGCATTTTTCATTTTTTTCCCGAGGCTACTATTCCATTTAGTCCGTATACCACTTCTTCTTTGTCCATTCATCTGTTTATGGACCTTTTTTTTGCTTCCACGTCTTGGCTATTTCACTAATGCTGCAGTGCACATTTGCCTGCCTCTGTCTTTCCGATTCTGGTGGTCTTAGGTTACAGGCCCAAAAGGTGCCCTGCCGCGTCATATGGTAGCTCAATTTTTACCTTTTAAAGCAGCTCCATTCAGTTTTCGTTAGTGCTCTTACCACTTTACATCCCACCAGCAGCTACAAGCTACACAGTTCTCTAAAATCCCTTCAGCATTTACGGTTTGTAGACTTTTTGCTGATGGTCATTTGACTGGTGTGAGCTGAAACCTTTTTGGAGGTTGGATTTGCATGTGGCTAATAATTCCTTATACTGAGCTTTAGGCATGTCCTTTTTATTCTTTTCCTTTTTTTTTA
The DNA here is from genome assembly GCF_028564815.1 of Eubalaena glacialis. NCBI lineage: Eukaryota > Metazoa > Chordata > Mammalia > Artiodactyla > Balaenidae > Eubalaena > Eubalaena glacialis. Next base: position 85,882,053 of record NC_083717.1, read on the forward strand.
AAGAGTGAGTACAACTTCCCTCTTCATATTGACTTCTTCAAAAACTTGTCATGTGTTGAATTTTCTTGCCTATTCCCTACCCCAGGGCATTTTTTGAGGGCAGGTGTCATTTACAGCCCTGCAGTCCTTGTGACTATTAAGCAACCATTAGCACTGGGTTTAAAGCTGCTGTTGTGGGAAACAGCCACAAGGCGGCAGCATTATTACGTTCTCACCTCTTGTTACTAGGGCAACAGAGTCTTCCTGGAGGTAGTGTTCCGAGGTTGTAAATTAGAGGGGAATGTGCTGGGAAAAGCCCCCAGAAGTTTATGTCTCCTTACTTATGTTTGTTTTTTAAATTTAATTTCTCTTTCTTATCGGAGTAAATTCGATTAGAGTGTTGTGATTGTCTGGCTGTACAGAATGTGCTCAATGATTCATACATATGTCTGTTCATCTTCGGATCCTGTTACCATGTAATTTTTTACAGAATGTTGAGTAGACCTCCCTTGGAATTTGGCAGGTGTTTCGTGATTATATATTTTATATGTATTGGTGATTATATAATTCATAGAGTTTATATGTTATATGTTTATATACATTTAACATACATTAGTATATGTATGTTATCCCCATAGTCCTAATTTATCCATCCTCCCACCTTTCATTTTGGCGAACCATTCGTTTGTTTTATAAGTCTGTGAGTGTCTTTTTCTGTGGAAATATGTTCATTGGTAGAAATCTTAGGATAACATGTATAAATGATATCATCGGATATTTGTTATTCCCTTTTGAATAACTTAACCTAATATGATTATTTCTAGGCTCATCTGTAGTCCTGAAAACGGCACTGTTCATTTTTTTCTGAGGCTACTATTCCATTCGGTACGTATACCACTTCTTCTTTGTCCATTTATCTGATGATGGACATTTTGTTTGTATCCATGTCTTAGCTATTGTTCATACTGCTGCAATACACGATTTTCCATCCCGTGTCTTTTTGATTCTGGCTTTCACAGGTGACAGGCCCAATAGTGGGCCTTCCGGATCATATGGTGACTCAATTTTTACCTTTAAACGCACTGCCATTCTGTTCCTATTATTGGCTGTTACCAGTTTACATCCCACTTAGACCGAGAGGTTACACTATTGTCCACAACTTCTTCAACATCTATCGTTTGTTGACTTTTTGCTGATGGTCATTGTGACTGGTGTGAGGTGATACCTTTGTGTAGATTGGATTTGCATGCGTCTAATAATTCCTGATGTTTTGCATTTCTCAGTGTCTTTTTCATTTTTTTTAAGATTGAGCTAAACTTACAACTTCAAATTGCCTTCTTGAAAAATTTACCGCGTTTGGATTTTTATGGCCATTCCCAACCCCAGGACATTTTTTGAGGGCATGAGTCATTTACAGCCCTGCCGTCCTTGTGAATATTAGTGACCATTAGCAGTAGATTTAAAGCTGCTCTTTGAGAAAACGGCCTTCGGGTGGCAGCATTTCTAAGTTGCCAACTCTGCTTGCTAGGGAAACAGAACCTTGCTGCAAGTTGTGCTTTGACGTTGCAGATTAGAGTGGAATGTGCCAGGACAAACCCCCATAAGTTTTAGCCTCCTTAATTCTTGTTTGTGTCTTTAAGTTGTACTTTTTATCAGAGCAAATTTGATTGAAAAAATGTCTTTTGTTCTAGGTGTACAGAATCTTGTTCATTTACACATATACATATATCTATTGATCTTTGGGTCCTTTTCCATGTCGGTTATTACAGAGTGTTGAGTAGACCACTCTTGGTATTCCATAGGTCTTTGGGGATTATATTTTTTATATGTATTAGTATATGTGTGTTAACCCCAATATCCTAATTTATCCATTCCTCACACCATTTCTTTGGCTTAACCATAAGTTTGTCTTCTCATTCTGAGATTGTCTTTCTCTATGGAAATATGTTCATTTTTATGAATTTTCAGATAACATAAGGGATATCATAGGACATTTGTCTTTCGCATTCTGACTTACTTCACGTTGTGTGATTATCTCTAGGCTCATCTGTGGTGCTGCATATGCCATTCTTTTATATTTTTTCGTGACTGATATTCCATTCTGTCCATATACCACTTCTTCTCTGTCCATTCATCTGTTTATGGACCTTCTTTTGGCTTCCATGTCGTGGCTATTTCAATATTGCTGCAGTGCACATTTGCCTGCCTCTGTCTTTCCGATTCTGGTGGTCTTAGGTCATAGGCCCAAAAGGTGCCCTGCCGCATCATATGATAGCTCAATTTTTACCTTTTAAAGCAGCTCCATTCAGTTTTCGTTAGTGCTGTTACCAATTACATCCCACCAGCAGCTAGAAGGTACACAGTTCTCTAAAACCCCTTCAGCATTTATAGTGTGTAGACTCTTTGCTGATGGTCATTTGACTGGTGTGAGCTGAAACCTTTTTGGAGGTTGGATTTGTATGTGGCTAATAATTCCTTGTACTGAGCTTTAGGCATGTCCATTTTGTTCTTTTCCTTTTTTTTTTTTAAGTGTGAGTACAACTTCCCTCTTCATGTTGACTTCTTGAAAGATTTGTCGTGTGTTGAATTTTCTTGCCTATTCCCTACCCCAGGGCATTTTTTGAGGGCAGATGCTATTTACAGCCCTGAGTCCTTGTGACTATTAAGCAACCATTAGCACTGGGTTTAAGGCTGCTGTTGTGGGAAACACCCACTAAGCGGCAGCATCATTACGTTCTCAACTCTTGTTATTAGGGCACCAGAGTCTTCCTGGACGTAGTGCTCCAACGTTGTAAATTAGAGGGGAATGTGCTGGGACAAGCCCCCAGAAGTTTATGTCTCCTTACTCATGTTTGTTTTATGAATTTAATTTCTCTTTCTTATCGGAGTAAATTTGATTAGAGTGTTGTGATTGTCTGGCTGTACAGAATCTGCTCAATGATTCATACATATGTCTGTTCATGTTCTGATTCTGTTACCATATGTCTTATTACAGAATTTTGAGTAGACCTCGCATGGTATTTGGTAGGTGTTTTGTCATTATATATTTTATATGTATTGGTGATTATATAATTCATAGAGTTTATATGTTATATGTTTATATACATTTAACATACATTAGTATATGTATGTTAGCCCCATAATCCTAATTTATCCATCCTCCCACCTTTCATTTTGGTTAACCATTAGTTTGTTTTATAAGTCTGTGAGTGTCTTTTTCTGTGGAAATATGTCCATTTGTAGCAATCTTAGGATAACAGGTATAAATGATATCATAGGATATTTGTCATTCCCTTTTGACTTACTTAACCCCATATGATTATTTCTAGGCTCATCTGTAGTCCTGAAAACGGCATTTTTCATTTTTTTCCCGAGGCTACTATTCCATTTAGTCCGTATACCACTTCTTCTTTGTCCATTCATCTGTTTATGGACCTTTTTTTTGCTTCCACGTCTTGGCTATTTCACTAATGCTGCAGTGCACATTTGCCTGCCTCTGTCTTTCTGATTCTGGTGGTCTTAGGTTACAGGCCCAAAAGGTGCCCTGCCGCGTCATATGGTAGCTCAATTTTTACCTTTTAAAGCAGCTCCATTCAGTTTTCGTTAGTGCTGTTACCAATTACATCCCACCAGCAGCTACAAGCTACACAGTTCTCTAAAACCCCTTCAGCATTTACGGTTTGTAGACTTTTTGCTGATGGTCATTTGACTGGTGTGAGCTGAAACCTTTTTGGAGGTTGGATTTGCATGTGGCTAATAATTCCTTATACTGAGCTTTAGGCATGTCCTTTTTATTCTTTTCCTTTTTTTTTAAAGAGTGAGTACAACTTCCCTCTTCATATTGACTTCTTCAAAAACTTGTCATGTGTTGAATTTTCTTGCCTATTCCCTACCCCAGGGCATTTTTTGAGGGCAGGTGTCATTTACAGCCCTGCAGTCCTTGTGACTATTAAGCAACCATTAGCACTGGGTTTAAAGCTGCTGTTGTGGGAAACAGCCACAAGGCGGCAGCATTATTACGTTCTCACCTCTTGTTACTAGGGCAACAGAGTCTTCCTGGAGGTAGTGTTCCGAGGTTTTAAATTAGAGGGGAATGTGCTGGGAAAAGCCCCCAGAAGTTTATGTCTCCTTACTTATGTTTGTTTTTTAAATTTAATTTCTCTTTCTTATCGGAGTAAATTCGATTAGAGTGTTGTGATTGTCTGGCTGTACAGAATGTGCTCAATGATTCATACATATGTCTGTTCATCTTCGGATCCTGTTACCATGTAATTTTTTACAGAATGTTGAGTAGACCTCCCTTGGTATTTGGCAGGTGTTTCGTGATTATATATTTTATATGTATTGGTGATTATATAATTCATAGAGTTTATATGTTATATGTTTATATACATTTAACATACATTAGTATATGTATGTTATCCCCATAGTCCTAATTTATCCATCCTCCCACCTTTCATTTTGGCGAACCATTCGTTTGTTTTATAAGTCTGTGAGTGTCTTTTTCTGTGGAAATATGTTCATTGGTAGAAATCTTAGGATAACATGTATAAATGATATCATCGGATATTTGTTATTCCCTTTTGAATAACTTAACCTAATATGATTATTTCTAGGCTCATCTGTAGTCCTGAAAACGGCACTGTTCATTTTTTTCTGAGGCTACTATTCCATTCGGTACGTATACCACTTCTTCTTTGTCCATTTATCTGATGATGGACATTTTGTTTGTATCCATGTCTTAGCTATTGTTCATACTGCTGCAATACACGATTTTCCATCCCGTGTCTTTTTGATTCTGGCTTTCACAGGTGACAGGCCCAATAGTGGGCCTTCCGGATCATATGGTGACTCAATTTTTACCTTTAAACGCACTGCCATTCTGTTCCTATTATTGGCTGTTACCAGTTTACATCCCACTTAGACCGAGAGGTTACACTATTGTCCACAACTTCTTCAACATCTATCGTTTGTTGACTTTTTGCTGATGGTCATTGTGACTGGTGTTAGGTGATACCTTTGTGTAGATTGGATTTGCATGCGTCTAATAATTCCTGATGTTTTGCATTTCTCAGTGTCTTTTTCATTTTTTTTAAGATTGAGCTAAACTTACAACTTCAAATTGCCTTCTTGAAAAATTTACCGCGTTTGGATTTTTATGGCCATTCCCAACTCCAGGACATTTTTTGAGGGCATGAGTCATTTACAGCCCTGCCGTCCTTGTGAATATTAGTGACCATTAGCAGTAGATTTAAAGCTGCTCTTTGAGGAAACGGCCTTAGGGTGGCAGCATTTCTAAGTTGCCAACTCTGCTTGCTAGGGAAACAGAACCTTGCTGCAAGTTGTGCTTTGAGGTTGCAGATTAGAGTGGAATGTGCCAGGACAAACCCCCATAAGTTTTAGCCTCCTTAATTCTTGTTTGTGTCTTTAAGTTGTACTTTTTATCAGAGCAAATTTGATAGAAAAATGTCTTTTGTTCTAGGTGTACAGAATCTTGTTCATTTACACATATACATATATCTATTGATCTTTGGGTCCTTTTCCATGTCGGTTATTACAGAGTGTTGAGTAGACCACTCTTGGTATTCCATAGGTCTTTGGGGATTATATTTTTTATATGTATTAGTATATGTGTGTTAACCCCAATATCCTAATTTATCCATTCCTCACACCATTTCTTTGGCTTAACCATAAGTTTGTCTTCTCATTCTGAGATTGTCTTTCTCTATGGAAATATGTTCATTTTTATGAATTTTCAGATAACATAAGGGATATCATAGGACATTTGTCTTTCGCATTCTGACTTACTTCACGTTGTGTGATTATCTCTAGGCTCATCTGTGGTGCTGCATATGCCATTCTTTTATATTTTTTCGTGACTGATATTCCATTCTGTCCATATACCACTTCTTCTCTGTCCATTCATCTGTTTATGGACCTTCTTTTGGCTTCCATGTCGTGGCTATTTCAATATTGCTGCAGTGCACATTTGCCTGCCTCTGTCTTTCCGATTCTGGTGGTCTTAGGTCATAGGCCCAAAAGGTGCCCTGCCGCATCATATGGTAGCTCAATTTTTACCTTTTAAAGCAGCTCCATTCAGTTTTCGTTAGTGCTGTTACCAATTACATCCCACCAGCAGCTAGAAGGTACACAGTTCTCTAAAACCCCTTCAGCATTTATAGTGTGTAGACGCTTTGCTGATGGTCATTTGACTGGTGTGAGCTGAAACCTTTTTGGAGGTTGGATTTGTATGTGGCTAATAATTCCTTGTACTGAGCTTTAGGCATGTCCATTTTGTTCTTTTCCTTTTTTTTTTAAAGTGTGAGTACAACTTCCCTCTTCATGTTGACTTCTTGAAAGATTTGTCGTGTGTTGAATTTTCTTGCCTATTCCCTACCCCAGGGCATTTTTTGAGGGCAGATGTTATTTACAGCCCTGAGTCCTTGTGACTATTAAGCAACCATTAGCACTGGGTTTAAAGCTGCTGTTGTGGGAAACACCCACTAAGCGGCAGCATCATTACGTTCTCAACTCTTGTTATTAGGGCACCAGAGTCTTCCTGGACGTAGTGCTCCAACGTTGTAAATTAGAGGGGAATGTGCTGGGACAAGCCCCCAGAAGTTTATGTCTCCTTACTTATGTTTGTTTTATGAATTTAATTTCTCTTTCTTATCGGAGTAAATTTGATTAGAGTGTTGTGATTGTCTGGCTGTACAGAATCTGCTCAATGATTCATACATATGTCTGTTCATGTTCTGATTCTGTTACCATATGTCTTATTACAGAATTTTGAGTAGACCTCGCATGGTATTTGGTAGGTGTTTTGTCATTATATATTTTATATGTATTGGTGATTATATAATTCATAGAGTTTATATGTTATATGTTTATATACATTTAACATACATTAGTATATGTATGTTAGCCCCATAATCCTAATTTATCCATCCTCCCACCTTTCATTTTGGTTAACCATTAGTTTGTTTTATAAGTCTGTGAGTGTCTTTTTCTGTGGAAATATGTCCATTTGTAGCAATCTTAGGATAACAGGTATAAATGATATCATAGGATATTTGTCATTCCCTTTTGACTTACTTAACCCCATATGATTATTTCTAGGCTCATCTGTAGTCCTGAAAACGGCATTTTTCATTTTTTTCCCGAGGCTACTATTCCATTTAGTCCGTATACCACTTCTTCTTTGTCCATTCATCTGTTTATGGACCTTTTTTTTGCTTCCACGTCTTGGCTATTTCACTAATGCTGCAGTGCACATTTGCCTGCCTCTGTCTTTCCGATTCTGGTGGTCTTAGGTTACAGGCCCAAAAGGTGCCCTGCCGCGTCATATGGTAGCTCAATTTTTACCTTTTAAAGCAGCTCCATTCAGTTTTCGTTAGTGCTCTTACCACTTTACATCCCACCAGCAGCTACAAGCTACACAGTTCTCTAAAATCCCTTCAGCATTTACGGTTTGTAGATTTTTTGCTGATGGTCATTTGACTGGTGTGAGCTGAAACCTTTTTGGAGGTTGGATTTGCATGTGGCTAATAATTCCTTATACTGAGCTTTAGGCATGTCCTTTTTATTCTTTTCCTTTTTTTTTTAAAGAGTGAGTACAACTTCCCTCTTCATATTGACTTCTTCAAAAACTTGTCATGTGTTGAATTTTCTTGCCTATTCCCTACCCCAGGGCATTTTTTGAGGGCAGGTGTCATTTACAGCCCTGCAGTCCTTGTGACTATTAAGCAACCATTAGCACTGGGTTTTAAGCTGCTGTTGTGGGAAACAGCCACAAGGCGGCAGCATTATTACGTTCTCACCTCTTGTTACTAGGGCAACAGAGTCTTCCTGGAGGTAGTGTTCCGAGGTTTTAAATTAGAGGGGAATGTGCTGGGAAAAGCCCCCAGAAGTTTATGTCTCCTTACTTATGTTTGTTTTTTAAATTTAATTTCTCTTTCTTATCGGAGTAAATTCGATTAGAGTGTTGTGATTGTCTGGCTGTACAGAATGTGCTCAATGATTCATACATATGTCTGTTCATCTTCGGATCCTGTTACCATGTAATTTTTTACAGAATGTTGAGTAGACCTCCCTTGGAATTTGGCAGGTGTTTCGTGATTATATATTTTATATGTATTGGTGATTATATAATTCATAGAGTTTATATGTTATATGTTTATATACATTTAACATACATTAGTATATGTATGTTATCCCCATAGTCCTAATTTATCCATCCTCCCACCTTTCATTTTGGCGAACCATTCGTTTGTGTTATAAGTCTGTGAGTGTCTTTTTCTGTGGAAATATGTTCATTGGTAGAAATCTTAGGATAACATGTATAAATGATATCATCGGATATTTGTTATTCCCTTTTGAATAACTTAACCTAATATGATTATTTCTAGGCTCATCTGTAGTCCTGAAAACGGCACTGTTCATTTTTTTCTGAGGCTACTATTCCATTCGGTACGTATACCACTTCTTCTTTGTCCATTTATCTGATGATGGACATTTTGTTTGTATCCATGTCTTAGCTATTGTTCATACTGCTGCAATACACGATTTTCCATCCCGTGTCTTTTTGATTCTGGCTTTCACAGGTGACAGGCCCAATAGTGGGCCTTCCGGATCATATGGTGACTCAATTTTTACCTTTAAACGCACTGCCATTCTGTTCCTATTATTGGCTGTTACCAGTTTACATCCCACTTAGACCGAGAGGTTACACTATTGTCCACAACTTCTTCAACATCTATCGTTTGTTGACTTTTTGCTGATGGTCATTGTGACTGGTGTTAGGTGATACCTTTGTGTAGATTGGATTTGCATGCGTCTAATAATTCCTGATGTTTTGCATTTCTCAGTGTCTTTTTCATTTTTTTTAAGATTGAGCTAAACTTACAACTTCAAATTGCCTTCTTGAAAAATTTACCGCGTTTGGATTTTTATGGCCATTCCCAACCCCAGGACATTTTTTGAGGGCATGAGTCATTTACAGCCCTGCCGTCCTTGTGAATATTAGTGACCATTAGCAGTAGATTTAAAGCTGCTCTTTGAGAAAACGGCCTTAGGGTGGCAGCATTTCTAAGTTGCCAACTCTGCTTGCTAGGGAAACAGAACCTTGCTGCAAGTTGTGCTTTGACGTTGCAGATTAGAGTGGAATGTGCCAGGACAAACCCCCATAAGTTTTAGCCTCCTTAATTCTTGTTTGTGTCTTTAAGTTGTAGTTTTTATCAGAGCAAATTTGATTGAAAAATGTCTTTTGTTCTAGGTGTACAGAATCTTGTTCATTTACACATATACATATATCTATTGATCTTTGGGTCCTTTTCCATGTCGGTTATTACAGAGTGTTGAGTAGACCACTCTTGGTATTCCATAGGTCTTTGGGGATTATATTTTTTATATGTATTAGTATATGTGTGTTAACCCCAATATCCTAATTTATCCATTCCTCACACCATTTCTTTGGCTTAACCATAAGTTTGTCTTCTCATTCTGAGATTGTCTTTCTCTATGGAAATATGTTCATTTTTATGAATTTTCAGATAACATAAGGGATATCATAGGACATTTGTCTTTCGCATTCTGACTTACTTCACGTTGTGTGATTATCTCTAGGCTCATCTGTGGTGCTGCATATGCCATTCTTTTATATTTTTTCGTGACTGATATTCCATTCTGTCCATATACCACTTCTTCTCTGTCCATTCATCTGTTTATGGACCTTCTTTTGGCTTCCATGTCGTGGCTATTTCAATATTGCTGCAGTGCACATTTGCCTGCCTCTGTCTTTCCGATTCTGGTGGTCTTAGGTCATAGGCCCAAAAGGTGCCCTGCCGCATCATATGGTAGCTCAATTTTTACCTTTTAAAGCAGCTCCATTCAGTTTTCGTTAGTGCTGTTACCAATTACATCCCAGCAGCAGCTAGAAGGTACACAGTTCTCTAAAACCCCTTCAGCATTTATAGTGTGTAGACGCTTTGCTGATGGTCATTTGACTGGTGTGAGCTGAAACCTTTTTGGAGGTTGGATTTGTATGTGGCTAATAATTCCTTGTACTGAGCTTTAGGCATGTCCATTTTGTTCTTTTCCTTTTTTTTTTTTAAGTGTGAGTACAACTTCCCTCTTCATGTTGACTTCTTGAAAGATTTGTCGTGTGTTGAATTTTCTTGCCTATTCCCTACCCCAGGGCATTTTTTGAGGGCAGATGCTATTTACAGCCCTGAGTCCTTGTGACTATTAAGCAACCATTAGCACTGGGTTTAAGGCTGCTGTTGTGGGAAACACCCACTAAGCGGCAGCATCATTACGTTCTCAACTCTTGTTATTAGGGCACCAGAGTCTTCCTGGACGTAGTGCTCCAACGTTGTAAATTAGAGGGGAATGTGCTGGGACAAGCCCCCAGAAGTTTATGTCTCCTTACTCATGTTTGTTTTATGAATTTAATTTCTCTTTCTTATCGGAGTAAATTTGATTAGAGTGTTGTGATTGTCTGGCTGTACAGAATCTGCTCAATGATTCATACATATGTCTGTTCATGTTCTGATTCTGTTACCATATGCCTTATTACAGAATTTTGAGTAGACCTCGCATGGTATTTGGTAGGTGTTTTGTCATTATATATTTTATATGTATTGGTGATTATATAATTCATAGAGTTTATATGTTATATGTTTATATACATTTAACATACATTAGTATATGTATGTTAGCCCCATAATCCTAATTTATCCATCCTCCCACCTTTCATTTTGGTTAACCATTAGTTTGTTTTATAAGTCTGTGAGTGTCTTTTTCTGTGGAAATATGTCCATTTGTAGCAATCTTAGGATAACAGGTATAAATGATATCATAGGATATTTGTCATTCCCTTTTGACTTACTTAACCCCATATGATTATTTCTAGGCTCATCTGTAGTCCTGAAAACGGCATTTTTCATTTTTTTCCCGAGGCTACTATTCCATTTAGTCCGTATACCACTTCTTCTTTGTCCATTCATCTGTTTATGGACCTTTTTTTTGCTTCCACGTCTTGGCTATTTCACTAATGCTGCAGTGCACATTTGCCTGCCTCTGTCTTTCCGATTCTGGTGGTCTTAGGTTACAGGCCCAAAAGGTGCCCTGCCGCGTCATATGGTAGCTCAATTTTTACCTTTTAAAGCAGCTCCATTCAGTTTTCGTTAGTGCTCTTACCACTTTACATCCCACCAGCAGCTACAAGCTACACAGTTCTCTAAAATCCCTTCAGCATTTACGGTTTGTAGACTTTTTGCTGATGGTCATTTGACTGGTGTGAGCTGAAACCTTTTTGGAGGTTGGATTTGCATGTGGCTAATAATTCCTTATACTGAGCTTTAGGCATGTCCTTTTTATTCTTTTCCTTTTTTTTAAAGAGTGAGTACAACTTCCCTCTTCATATTGACTTCTTCAAAAACTTGTCATGTGTTGAATTTTCTTGCCTATTCCCTACCCCAGGGCATTTTTTGAGGGCAGGTGTCATTTACAGCCCTGCAGTCCTTGTGACTATTAAGCAACCATTAGCACTGGGTTTAAAGCTGCTGTTGTGGGAAACAGCCACAAGGCGGCAGCATTATTACGTTCTCACCTCTTGTTACTAGGGCAACAGAGTCTTCCTGGAGGTAGTGTTCCGAGGTTTTAAATTAGAGGGGAATGTGCTGGGAAAAGCCCCCAGAAGTTTATGTCTCCTTACTTATGTTTGTTTTTTAAATTTAATTTCTCTTTCTTATCGGAGTAAATTCGATTAGAGTGTTGTGATTGTCTGGCTGTACAGAATGTGCTCAATGATTCATACATATGTCTGTTCATCTTCGGATCCTGTTACCATGTAATTTTTTACAGAATGTTGAGTAGACCTCCCTTGGAATTTGGCAGGTGTTTCGTGATTATATATTTTATATGTATTGGTGATTATATAATTCATAGAGTTTATATGTTATATGTTTATATACATTTAACATACATTAGTATATGTATGTTATCCCCATAGTCCTAATTTATCCATCCTCCCACCTTTCATTTTGGCGAACCATTCGTTTGTGTTATAAGTCTGTGAGTGTCTTTTTCTGTGGAAATATGTTCATTGGTAGAAATCTTAGGATAACATGTATAAATGATATCATCGGATATTTGTTATTCCCTTTTGAATAACTTAACCTAATATGATTATTTCTAGGCTCATCTGTAGTCCTGAAAACGGCACTGTTCATTTTTTTCTGAGGCTACTATTCCATTCGGTACGTATACCACTTCTTCTTTGTCCATTTATCTGATGATGGACATTTTGTTTGTATCCATGTCTTAGCTATTGTTCATACTGCTGCAATACACGATTTTCCATCCCGTGTCTTTTTGATTCTGGCTTTCACAGGTGACAGGCCCAATAGTGGGCCTTCCGGATCATATGGTGACTCAATTTTTACCTTTAAACGCACTGCCATTCTGTTCCTATTATTGGCTGTTACCAGTTTACATCCCACTTAGACCGAGAGGTTACACTATTGTCCACAACTTCTTCAACATCTATCGTTTGTTGACTTTTTGCTGATGGTCATTGTGACTGGTGTTAGGTGATACCTTTGTGTAGATTGGATTTGCATGCGTCTAATAATTCCTGATGTTTTGCATTTCTCAGTGTCTTTTTCATTTTTTTTAAGATTGAGCTAAACTTACAACTTCAAATTGCCTTCTTGAAAAATTTACCGCGTTTGGATTTTTATGGCCATTCCCAACCCCAGGACATTTTTTGAGGGCATGAGTCATTTACAGCCCTGCCGTCCTTGTGAATATTAGTGACCATTAGCAGTAGATTTAAAGCTGCTCTTTGAGAAAACGGCCTTAGGGTGGCAGCATTTCTAAGTTGCCAACTCTGCTTGCTAGGGAAACAGAACCTTGCTGCAAGTTGTGCTTTGACGTTGCAGATTAGAGTGGAATGTGCCAGGACAAACCCCCATAAGTTTTAGCCTCCTTAATTCTTGTTTGTGTCTTTAAGTTGTAGTTTTTATCAGAGCAAATTTGATTGAAAAATGTCTTTTGTTCTAGGTGTACAGAATCTTGTTCATTTACACATATACATATATCTATTGATCTTTGGGTCCTTTTCCATGTCGGTTATTACAGAGTGTTGAGTAGACCACTCTTGGTATTCCATAGGTCTTTGGGGATTATATTTTTTATATGTATTAGTATATGTGTGTTAACCCCAATATCCTAATTTATCCATTCCTCACACCATTTCTTTGGCTTAACCATAAGTTTGTCTTCTCATTCTGAGATTGTCTTTCTCTATGGAAATATGTTCATTTTTATGAATTTTCAGATAACATAAGGGATATCATAGGACATTTGTCTTTCGCATTCTGACTTACTTCACGTTGTGTGATTATCTCTAGGCTCATCTGTGGTGCTGCATATGCCATTCTTTTATATTTTTTCGTGACTGATATTCCATTCTGTCCATATACCACTTCTTCTCTGTCCATTCATCTGTTTATGGACCTTCTTTTGGCTTCCATGTCGTGGCTATTTCAATATTGCTGCAGTGCACATTTGCCTGCCTCTGTCTTTCCGATTCTGGTGGTCTTAGGTCATAGGCCCAAAAGGTGCCCTGCCGCATCATATGGTAGCTCAATTTTTACCTTTTAAAGCAGCTCCATTCAGTTTTCGTTAGTGCTGTTACCAATTACATCCCAGCAGCAGCTAGAAGGTACACAGTTCTCTAAAACCCCTTCAGCATTTATAGTGTGTAGACGCTTTGCTGATGGTCATTTGACTGGTGTGAGCTGAAACCTTTTTGGAGGTTGGATTTGTATGTGGCTAATAATTCCTTGTACTGAGCTTTAGGCATGTCCATTTTGTTCTTTTCCTTTTTTTTTTTTAAGTGTGAGTACAACTTCCCTCTTCATGTTGACTTCTTGAAAGATTTGTCGTGTGTTGAATTTTCTTGCCTATTCCCTACCCCAGGGCATTTTTTGAGGGCAGATGCTATTTACAGCCCTGAGTCCTTGTGACTATTAAGCAACCATTAGCACTGGGTTTAAGGCTGCTGTTGTGGGAAACACCCACTAAGCGGCAGCATCATTACGTTCTCAACTCTTGTTATTAGGGCACCAGAGTCTTCCTGGACGTAGTGCTCCAACGTTGTAAATTAGAGGGGAATGTGCTGGGACAAGCCCCCAGAAGTTTATGTCTCCTTACTCATGTTTGTTTTATGAATTTAATTTCTCTTTCTTATCGGAGTAAATTTGATTAGAGTGTTGTGATTGTCTGGCTGTACAGAATCTGCTCAATGATTCATACATATGTCTGTTCATGTTCTGATTCTGTTACCATATGTCTTATTACAGAATTTTGAGTAGACCTCGCATGGTATTTGGTAGGTGTTTTGTCATTATATATTTTATATGTATTGGTGATTATATAATTCATAGAGTTTATATGTTATATGTTTATATACATTTAACATACATTAGTATATGTATGTTAGCCCCATAATCCTAATTTATCCATCCTCCCACCTTTCATTTTGGTTAACCATTAGTTTGTTTTATAAGTCTGTGAGTGTCTTTTTCTGTGGAAATATGTCCATTTGTAGCAATCTTAGGATAACAGGTATAAATGATATCATAGGATATTTGTCATTCCCTTTTGACTTACTTAACCCCATATGATTATTTCTAGGCTCATCTGTAGTCCTGAAAACGGCATTTTTCATTTTTTTCCCGAGGCTACTATTCCATTTAGTCCGTATACCACTTCTTCTTTGTCCATTCATCTGTTTATGGACCTTTTTTTTGCTTCCACGTCTTGGCTATTTCACTAATGCTGCAGTGCACATTTGCCTGCCTCTGTCTTTCCGATTCTGGTGGTCTTAGGTTACAGGCCCAAAAGGTGCCCTGCCGCGTCATATGGTAGCTCAATTTTTACCTTTTAAAGCAGCTCCATTCAGTTTTCGTTAGTGCTCTTACCACTTTACATCCCACCAGCAGCTACAAGCTACACAGTTCTCTAAAATCCCTTCAGCATTTACGGTTTGTAGACTTTTTGCTGATGGTCATTTGACTGGTGTGAGCTGAAACCTTTTTGGAGGTTGGATTTGCATGTGGCTAATAATTCCTTATACTGAGCTTTAGGCATGTCCTTTTTATTCTTTTCCTTTTTTTTAAAGAGTGAGTACAACTTCCCTCTTCATATTGACTTCTTCAAAAACTTGTCATATGTTGAATTTTCTTGCCTATTCCCTACCCCAGGGCATTTTTTGAGGGCAGGTGTCATTTACAGCCCTGCAGTCCTTGTGACTATTAAGCAACCATTAGCACTGGGTTTAAAGCTGCTGTTGTGGGAAACAGCCACAAGGCGGCAGCATTATTACGTTCTCACCTCTTGTTACTAGGGCAACAGTGTCTTCCTGGAGGTAGTGTTCCGAGGTTGTAAATTAGAGGGGAATGTGCTGGGAAAAGCCCCCAGAAGTTTATGTCTCCTTACTTATGTTTGTTTTTTAAATTTAATTTCTCTTTCTTATCGGAGTAAATTCGATTAGAGTGTTGTGATTGTCTGGCTGTACAGAATGTGCTCAATGATTCATACATATGTCTGTTCATCTTCGGATCCTGTTACCATGTAATTTTTTACAGAATGTTGAGTAGACCTCCCTTGGTATTTGGCAGGTGTTTCGTGATTATATATTTTATATGTATTGGTGATTATATAATTCATAGAGTTTATATGTTATATGTTTATATACATTTAACATACATTAGTATATGTATGTTATCCCCATAGTCCTAATTTATCCATCCTCCCACCTTTCATTTTGGCGAACCATTCGTTTGTTTTATAAGTCTGTGAGTGTCTTTTTCTGTGGAAATATGTTCATTGGTAGAAATCTTAGGATAACATGTATAAATGATATCATCGGATATTTGTTATTCCCTTTTGAATAACTTAACCTAATATGATTATTTCTAGGCTCATCTGTAGTCCTGAAAACGGCACTGTTCATTTTTTTCTGAGGCTACTATTCCATTCGGTACGTATACCACTTCTTCTTTGTCCATTTATCTGATGATGGACATTTTGTTTGTATCCATGTCTTAGCTATTGTTCATACTGCTGCAATACACGATTTTCCATCCCGTGTCTTTTTGATTCTGGCTTTCACAGGTGACAGGCCCAATAGTGGGCCTTCCGGATCATATGGTGACTCAATTTTTACCTTTAAACGCACTGCCATTCTGTTCCTATTATTGGCTGTTACCAGTTTACATCCCACTTAGACCGAGAGGTTACACTATTGTCCACAACTTCTTCAACATCTATCGTTTGTTGACTTTTTGCTGATGGTCATTGTGACTGGTGTTAGGTGATACCTTTGTGTAGATTGGATTTGCATGCGTCTAATAATTCCTGATGTTTTGCATTTCTCAGTGTCTTTTTCATTTTTTTTAAGATTGAGCTAAACTTACAACTTCAAATTGCCTTCTTGAAAAATTTACCGCGTTTGGATTTTTATGGCCATTCCCAACTCCAGGACATTTTTTGAGGGCATGAGTCATTTACAGCCCTGCCGTCCTTGTGAATATTAGTGACCATTAGCAGTAGATTTAAAGCTGCTCTTTGAGGAAACGGCCTTAGGGTGGCAGCATTTCTAAGTTGCCAACTCTGCTTGCTAGGGAAACAGAACCTTGCTGCAAGTTGTGCTTTGAGGTTGCAGATTAGAGTGGAATGTGCCAGGACAAACCCCCATAAGTTTTAGCCTCCTTAATTCTTGTTTGTGTCTTTAAGTTGTACTTTTTATCAGAGCAAATTTGATAGAAAAATGTCTTTTGTTCTAGGTGTACAGAATCTTGTTCATTTACACATATACATATATCTATTGATCTTTGGGTCCTTTTCCATGTCGGTTATTACAGAGTGTTGAGTAGACCACTCTTGGTATTCCATAGGTCTTTGGGGATTATATTTTTTATATGTATTAGTATATGTGTGTTAACCCCAATATCCTAATTTATCCATTCCTCACACCATTTCTTTGGCTTAACCATAAGTTTGTCTTCTCATTCTGAGATTGTCTTTCTCTATGGAAATATGTTCATTTTTATGAATTTTCAGATAACATAAGGGATATCATAGGACATTTGTCTTTCGCATTCTGACTTACTTCACGTTGTGTGATTATCTCTAGGCTCATCTGTGGTGCTGCATATGCCATTCTTTTATATTTTTTCGTGACTGATATTCCATTCTGTCCATATACCACTTCTTCTCTGTCCATTCATCTGTTTATGGACCTTCTTTTGGCTTCCATGTCGTGGCTATTTCAATATTGCTGCAGTGCACATTTGCCTGCCTCTGTCTTTCCGATTCTGGTGGTCTTAGGTCATAGGCCCAAAAGGTGCCCTGCCGCATCATATGGTAGCTCAATTTTTACCTTTTAAAGCAGCTCCATTCAGTTTTCGTTAGTGCTGTTACCAATTACATCCCACCAGCAGCTAGAAGGTACACAGTTCTCTAAAACCCCTTCAGCATTTATAGTGTGTAGACGCTTTGCTGATGGTCATTTGACTGGTGTGAGCTGAAACCTTTTTGGAGGTTGGATTTGTATGTGGCTAATAATTCCTTGTACTGAGCTTTAGGCATGTCCATTTTGTTCTTTTCCTTTTTTTTTTAAAGTGTGAGTACAACTTCCCTCTTCATGTTGACTTCTTGAAAGATTTGTCGTGTGTTGAATTTTCTTGCCTATTCCCTACCCCAGGGCATTTTTTGAGGGCAGATGCTATTTACAGCCCTGAGTCCTTGTGACTATTAAGCAACCATTAGCACTGGGTTTAAAGCTGCTGTTGTGGGAAACACCCACTAAGCGGCAGCATCATTACGTTCTCAACTCTTGTTATTAGGGCACCAGAGTCTTCCTGGACGTAGTGCTCCAACGTTGTAAATTAGAGGGGAATGTGCTGGGACAAGCCCCCAGAAGTTTATGTCTCCTTACTTATGTTTGTTTTATGAATTTAATTTCTCTTTCTTATCGGAGTAAATTTGATTAGAGTGTTGTGATTGTCTGGCTGTACAGAATCTGCTCAATGATTCATACATATGTCTGTTCATGTTCTGATTCTGTTACCATATGTCTTATTACAGAATTTTGAGTAGACCTCGCATGGTATTTGGTAGGTGTTTTGTCATTATATATTTTATATGTATTGGTGATTATATAATTCATAGAGTTTATATGTTATATGTTTATATACATTTAACATACATTAGTATATGTATGTTAGCCCCATAATCCTAATTTATCCATCCTCCCACCTTTCATTTTGGTTAACCATTAGTTTCTTTTATAAGTCTGTGAGTGTCTTTTTCTGTGGAAATATGTCCATTTGTAGCAATCTTAGGATAACAGGTATAAATGATATCATAGGATATTTGTCATTCCCTTTTGACTTACTTAACCCCATATGATTATTTCTAGGCTCATCTGTAGTCCTGAAAACGGCATTTTTCATTTTTTTCCCGAGGCTACTATTCCATTTAGTCCGTATACCACTTCTTCTTTGTCCATTCATCTGTTTATGGACCTTTTTTTTGCTTCCACGTCTTGGCTATTTCACTAATGCTGCAGTGCACATTTGCCTGCCTCTGTCTTTCCGATTCTGGTGGTCTTAGGTTACAGGCCCAAAAGGTGCCCTGCCGCGTCATATGGTAGCTCAATTTTTACCTTTTAAAGCAGCTCCATTCAGTTTTCGTTAGTGCTCTTACCACTTTACATCCCACCAGCAGCTACAAGCTACACAGTTCTCTAAAATCCCTTCAGCATTTACGGTTTGTAGACTTTTTGCTGATGGTCATTTGACTGGTGTGAGCTGAAACCTTTTTGGAGGTTGGATTTGCATGTGGCTAATAATTCCTTATACTGAGCTTTAGGCATGTCCTTTTTATTCTTTTCCTTTTTTTTTTAAAGAGTGAGTACAACTTCCCTCTTCATATTGACTTCTTCAAAAACTTGTCATGTGTTGAATTTTCTTGCCTATTCCCTACCCCAGGGCATTTTTTGAGGGCAGGTGTCATTTACAGCCCTGCAGTCCTTGTGACTATTAAGCAACCATTAGCACTGGGTTTAAAGCTGCTGTTGTGGGAAACAGCCACAAGGCGGCAGCATTATTACGTTCTCACCTCTTGTTACTAGGGCAACAGTGTCTTCCTGGAGGTAGTGTTCCGAGGTTGTAAATTAGAGGGGAATGTGCTGGGAAAAGCCCCCAGAAGTTTATGTCTCCTTACTTATGTTTGTTTTTTAAATTTAATTTCTCTTTCTTATCGGAGTAAATTCGATTAGAGTGTTGTGATTGTCTGGCTGTACAGAATGTGCTCAATGATTCATACATATGTCTGTTCATCTTCGGATCCTGTTACCATGTAATTTTTTACAGAATGTTAAGTAGACCTCCCTTGGTATTTGGCAGGTGTTTCGTGATTATATATTTTATATGTATTGGTGATTATATAATTCATAGAGTTTATATGTTATATGTTTATATACATTTAACATACATTAGTATATGTATGTTATCCCCATAGTCCTAATTTATCCATCCTCCCACCTTTCATTTTGGCGAACCATTCGTTTGTTTTATAAGTCTGTGAGTGTCTTTTTCTGTGGAAATATGTTCATTGGTAGAAATCTTAGGATAACATGTATAAATGATATCGGATATTTGTTATTCCCTTTTGAATAACTTAACCTAATATGATTATTTCTAGGCTCATCTGTAGTCCTGAAAACGGCACTGTTCATTTTTTTCTGAGGCTACTATTCCATTCGGTACGTATACCACTTCTTCTTTGTCCATTTATCTGATGATGGACATTTTGTTTGTATCCATGTCTTAGCTATTGTTCATACTGCTGCAATACACGATTTTCCATCCCGTGTCTTTTTGATTCTGGCTTTCACAGGTGACAGGCCCAATAGTGGGCCTTCCGGATCATATGGTGACTCAATTTTTACCTTTAAACGCACTGCCATTCTGTTCCTATTATTGGCTGTTACCAGTTTACATCCCACTTAGACCGAGAGGTTACACTATTGTCCACAACTTCTTCAACATCTATCGTTTGTTGACTTTTTGCTGATGGTCATTGTGACTGGTGTTAGGTGATACCTTTGTGTAGATTGGATTTGCATGCGTCTAATAATTCCTGATGTTTTGCATTTCTCAGTGTCTTTTTCATTTTTTTTAAGATTGAGCTAAACTTACAACTTCAAATTGCCTTCTTGAAAAATTTACCGCGTTTGGATTTTTATGGCCATTCCCAACCCCAGGACATTTTTTGAGGGCATGAGTCATTTACAGCCCTGCTGTCCTTGTGAATATTAGTGACCATTAGCAGTAGATTTAAAGCTGCTCTTTGAGGAAACGGCCTTAGGGTGGCAGCATTTCTAAGTTGCCAACTCTGCTTGCTAGGGAAACAGAACCTTGCTGCAAGTTGTGCTTTGAGGTTGCAGATTAGAGTGGAATGTGCCAGGACAAACCCCCATAAGTTTTAGCCTCCTTACTTCTTGTTTGTGTCTTTAAGTTGTACTTTTTATCAGAGCAAATTTGATAGAAAAATGTCTTTTGTTCTAGGTGTACAGAATCTTGTTCATTTACACATATACATATATCTATTGATCTTTGGGTCCTTTTCCATGTCGGTTATTACAGAGTGTTGAGTAGACCACTCTTGGTATTCCATAGGTCTTTGGGGATTATATTTTTTATATGTATTAGTATATGTGTGTTAACCCCAATATCCTAATTTATCCATTCCTCACACCATTTCTTTGGCTTAACCATAAGTTTGTCTTCTCATTCTGAGATTGTCTTTCTCTATGGAAATATGTTCATTTTTATGAATTTTCAGATAACATAAGGGATATCATAGGACATTTGTCTTTCGCATTCTGACTTACTTCACGTTGTGTGATTATCTCTAGGCTCATCTGTGGTGCTGCATATGCCATTCTTTTATATTTTTTCGTGACTGATATTCCATTCTGTCCATATACCACTTCTTCTCTGTCCATTCATCTGTTTATGGACCTTCTTTTGGCTTCCATGTCGTGGCTATTTCAATATTGCTGCAGTGCACATTTGCCTGCCTCTGTCTTTCCGATTCTGGTGGTCTTAGGTCATAGGCCCAAAAGGTGCCCTGCCGCATCAATGGTAGCTCAATTTTTACCTTTTAAAGCAGCTCCATTCAGTTTTCGTTAGTGCTGTTACCAATTACATCCCACCAGCAGCTAGAAGGTACACAGTTCTCTAAAACCCCTTCAGCATTTATAGTGTGTAGACGCTTTGCTGATGGTCATTTGACTGGTGTGAGCTGAAACCTTTTTGGAGGTTGGATTTGTATGTGGCTAATAATTCCTTGTACTGAGCTTTAGGCATGTCCATTTTGTTCTTTTCCTTTTTTTTTTAAAGTGTGAGTACAACTTCCCTCTTCATGTTGACTTCTTGAAAGATTTGTCGTGTGTTGAATTTTCTTGCCTATTCCCTACCCCAGGGCATTTTTTGAGGGCAGATGCCATTTACAGCCCTGAGTCCTTGTGACTATTAAGCAACCATTAGCACTGGGTTTAAAGCTGCTGTTGTGGGAAACACCCACTAAGCGGCAGCATCATTACGTTCTCAACTCTTGTTATTAGGGCACCAGAGTCTTCCTGGACGTAGTGCTCCAACGTTGTAAATTAGAGGGGAATGTGCTGGGACAAGCCCCCAGAAGTTTATGTCTCCTTACTTATGTTTGTTTTATGAATTTAATTTCTCTTTCTTATCGGAGTAAATTTGATTAGAGTGTTGTGATTGTCTGGCTGTACAGAATCTGCTCAATGATTCATACATATGTCTGTTCATGTTCTGATTCTGTTACCATATGTCTTATTACAGAATTTTGAGTAGACCTCGCATGGTATTTGGTAGGTGTTTTGTCATTATATATTTTATATGTATTGGTGATTATATAATTCATAGAGTTTATATGTTATATGTTTATATACATTTAACATACATTAGTATATGTATGTTAGCCCCATAATCCTAATTTATCCATCCTCCCACCTTTCATTTTGGTTAACCATTAGTTTCTTTTATAAGTCTGTGAGTGTCTTTTTCTGTGGAAATATGTCCATTTGTAGCAATCTTAGGATAACAGGTATAAATGATATCATAGGATATTTGTCATTCCCTTTTGACTTACTTAACCCCATATGATTATTTCTAGGCTCATCTGTAGTCCTGAAAACGGCATTTTTCATTTTTTTCCCGAGGCTACTATTCCATTTAGTCCGTATACCACTTCTTCTTTGTCCATTCATCTGTTTATGGACCTTTTTTTTGCTTCCACGTCTTGGCTATTTCAGTAATGCTGCAGTGCACATTTGCCTGCCTCTGTCTTTCTGATTCTGGTGGTCTTAGGTTACAGGCCCAAAAGGTGCCCTGCCGCGTCATATGGTAGCTCAATTTTTACCTTTTAAAGCAGCTCCATTCAGTTTTCGTTAGTGCTGTTACCACTTTACATCCCACCAGCAGCTACAAGCTACACAGTTCTCTAAAATCCCTTCAGCATTTACGGTTTGTAGACTTTTTGCTGATGGTCATTTGACTGGTGTGAGCTGAAACCTTTTTGGAGGTTGGATTTGCATGTGGCTAATAATTCCTTATACTGAGCTTTAGGCATGTCCTTTTTATTCTTTTCCTTTTTTTTTTAAAGAGTGAGTACAACTTCCCTCTTCATATTGACTTCTTCAAAAACTTGTCATGTGTTGAATTTCCTTGCCTATTCCCTACCCCAGGGCATTTTTTGAGTGCAGGTGTCATTTACAGCCCTGCAGTCCTTGTGACTATTAAGCAACCATTAGCACTGTGTTTAAAGCTGCTGTTGTGGGAAACAGCCACAAGGCGGCAGCATTATTACGTTCTCACCTCTTGTTACTAGGGCAACAGAGTCTTCCTGGAGGTAGTGTTCCGAGGTTGTAAATTAGAGGGGAATGTGCTGGGAAAAGCCCCCAGAAGTTTATGTCTCCTTACTTATGTTTGTTTTTTAAATTTAATTTCTCTTTCTTATCGGAGTAAATTCGATTAGAGTGTTGTGATTGTCTGGCTGTACAGAATGTGCTCAATGATTCATACATATGTCTGTTCATCTTCGGATCCTGTTACCATGTAATTTTTTACAGAATGTTGAGTAGACCTCCCTTGGTATTTGGCAGGTGTTTCGTGATCATATATTTTATATGTATTGGTGATTATATAATTCATAGAGTTTATATGTTATATGTTTATATACATTTAACATACATTAGTATATGTATGTTATCCCCATAGTCCTAATTTATCCATCCTCCCACCTTTCATTTTGGCGAACCTTTCATTTGTTTTATAAGTCTGTGAGTGTCTTTTTCTGTGGAAATATGTTCATTGGTAGAAATCTTAGGATAACATGTATAAATGATAAACGCAAAACATTGATAAACGCAAAACATCGGGAATTACTAGACGCAGGCAAATCCAATCTACACAAAGGTATCACCTCACACCAGTCACAGTGACCATCAGCAAAAAGTCAACAAACGATAGATGTTGAAGAAGTTGTGGAGAATAGCGTAACCTCTCGGTCTAAGTGGGATGTAAACTGGTAACAGCCAATAATAGGAACAGAATGGCAGCGCGTTTAAAGGTAAAAATTGAGTCACCATATGATCCGGAAGGCCCACTCTTGGGCCTGTCACCTGTAAAAGCCCGAATCAAAACGACACGGGATGGAGAATCGTGTACTGCAGCAGTATTTACAATAGCCAAAACATGGAAGCAAACAAAATGTCCATCAACAGATAAATGGACAAAGAAGAAGTGGTATACGTACCGAATGGAATACTAGACTCAGGAAAAAAATGAACAGTGCCGTTTGCAGGACTACAGATGAGCCTAGAAATAATCATATTAGGTTAAGTAAGTCAAAAGGGAATGACAAATATCCTATGATATCATTTATACCTGTTATCCTAAGATTGCTACCAATGAACATATTTCCACAGAAAAAGACACCCACAGACTTATAAAACAAACGACTGGTTAGCCAAAAGGAAAGTTGGGAGGATGGATAAATTAGGACTATGGGGCTAACATACATATACTGATGTACGTTAAATGTATATAAACATAAAACATATAAACTATATGAATTATAGAATCACCAATACATATAAAATATATAAAGACAAAACACCTACCAAATACCAAGGGAGGTCTACTCAACATTCTGTAAAACATACATGGTAACAGGATCCGAAGATGAACAGACATATGTAGGAATTATTGAGCAGATTCTGGACAGCCAGACAATCACAACACTCTAATCAAATTTACTCCAATAAGAAATAGAAATTAAATTTAAAAAACAAACAAAAGTAAGGAGACATAAACTTTTGGGGGCTTGTCCCAGCACATTCCCCTCTAATTTACAACCTCGGAATACTACGTCCAGGAAGACTTTGTGGCCCAAAAAACAAGAGTTGAGAACGTAATAATGCTGCGCCTTGTGGCTGTTTCCCACAACAGGAGCTTTAAACCCAGTGCTAATGGTTGCTTAATAGTCACAAGGATTGCAGGGCTGAAAATGACACCTGCCCTCAAAAAATGCCCCGGTGGAGGGAATAGGCAAGAAAATTCAACACATGACACATTTTTCAAGAAGTCAATATGAAGAGGGAAGTTGTACTCACTCTTTAAAAAAAGGAAAAGAAAAAAATGGACATGAATAAAGCTCAGTATAAGGAATTATTAGCCACATGCAAACCCAACCTCCAAAAAGGTTTCAGCTCACACCAGTCAAATGACCATCAGCAGAAAGTCTACAGACTATACATGCTGAAGGGGATTTAGAGAACTGTGGACCATCTAGCTGCTGGTGGGATGTAACTGGTAAGAGCACTAACGAAAACTGAATGGAGCTGCTTTAAAAGGTAAAAATTGAGCTACCATATGATGCGGCAGGGCACCTTTTGGGCCTATAACCTAAGACCACCAGAATCGGAAAGACAGAGGCAGGCAAATGTGCACGGCAGCAATATTGAAATAGCCAAGATATGGAAGCAAAAAAAGGGTCCAAAAACAAATGAATGGACAAAGAAAAAGTGGTATACGGACAGAATGGAATAGTAACCTCGGTAAAAAAATGAACAATGCCATTTTGAGGAATACAGATGAGCCTACCAATAATCATATTAGGTTAAGTAAGTCAAAAGGGAATGACAAATATCCTATGATATCATTTATACATGTTATCCTAAGACTGCTACCAATGAACATATTTCCACCAAGAAAGACAACACACACTTATAAAACAAACTAATGGTTCACCAAAATGAAAGGTGGGAGGATGGATAAATTAGGATTATGGGGCTAACATACATATACTAATGTATGTTCAATGTATATAAACATATAATATATAAACTATATAATCACCAATACATATAAAATATATAATGAGAAAACACCTACCAAATACCAAGGGAGGTCTACTCAACATTCTGTGTGACATACATGGTAACAGGATCCGAAGATGAACAGACATATGTATGAATCATTGAGCAGATTCTGTACAGCCAGGCAATCACAACACTCTAATCAAAATTACTCCGATAAGAAATATAAAATAAATTTAAAAAAACAAACATTACTAAGGAGACATAAACTTCTGGGGGCTTGTCCCAGCACATTCCCCTCTAATTTACAACCTCGGAACACAACCTCCAGGAAGACTCTGTTACCCTAGTAACAAGAGGTGAGAACGTAATAATGCTGCCGCCTTGTGGCTGTTTCCCACAACAGCAGCTTTAAACCCAGTGCTAATGGTTGCTTAAGAGTCACAAGGACTGCAGGGCTGTAAATGACACCTGCCCACAAAAAATGCCCTGGGGTAGGGAATAGGCAAGGAAATTCAACACATGACAAATTTTTGAAGAAGGCAATATGAAGAGGGAAGTTGTACTCACTCTTTAAAAAAAAGGAAAAGAAAAAAAAAGGGCATGCCTAAAGCTCAGTATACGGAATTATTAGCCACATGCAAATCCAACCTCCAAAAAGGTTTCAGCTCACACCGGTGAAATGTCCATCAGCTAAAAGTCTACAGACTATAAATGCTGAAGGGGTTTTAGAGAACTCTGTACCTTCTAGCTGCTGGTGGGATGTAATTGGTAACAGCGCTAACGAACACTGAATGGAGCTGCTTTAAAAGGTAAAAATTGAGCTACCACATGATGCGGCAGGGCACCTTTTGGGCCTATAACCGAAGACCACCAGAATCGGAAAGACAGAGGCAGGCAAATGTGCACTGCAGCAATATTGAAATAGCCAAGACATGGAAGCAAAAATAAGGTCCATAAACAGATGAATGGACAGAGAAGACGTGGTATATGGACAGAATGGAATATCAGTCACGAAAAACAATAAAAGAACGGCATAGGCAGCACCACAGATGAGCCTAGAGATAATCACGCAACGTGAAGTAAGTCAGAATGCGAAAGACAAATGTCCTATGATATCACTTACGTTATCTGAAAATTCATAAAAATGAACATATTTCCATAGAGAAAGACAATCTCAGATTGAGATTAAGACAAACTTATGGTTAAGCCAATGAAAAGGTGTGAGGAATGGATAAATTAGGATACTGGGGTTAACACACATATACTAATACATATAAAATATATAATCCCCAAAGACCTATGGAATAGCAAGTGTGGTCTACTCAACACTCTGTAATAACCGACATGGAAAAGGACCCAAAGATCAATAGATGTATGTATATGTGTAAATGAACAAGGTTCTGTACACCTAGAACAAAAGACCTTTTTCAATCAAATTTGCTTGACAAAAACTACAACTTAAAGACACAAACAAGAATTAAGGAGGCTAAAACTTATGGGGGTTTGTCCTGGCACATTCCACTCTAATCTGCAACCTCAAAGCACAACTTGCAGCAAGGTTCTCTTTCCCTAGCAAGCAGAGTTGGCAACGTAGAAATGCTGCCACCCTAAGGCCGTTTCCTCAAACAACAGCTTTAAATCTACTGCTAATGGCCAATAATATTCACAAGGACTGCAGGGCTGTAAATGACTCATGCCCTCAAAAACTATCCTGGGGTAGGGAATGGCCATAAAAATCCAAACGGGGCAAATTTTTCAAGAAGCCAATTTGAAGTTGGGAGTTTAGCTCAATCTTAAGAAAACATGAAAAGGACATTGATAAACGCAAAACATCGGGAATTACTAGACGCAGGCAAATCCAATCTACACAAAGGTATCACCTCACACCAGTCACAGTGACCATCAGCAAAAAGTCAACAAACGATAGATGTTGAAGAAGTTGTGGAGAATAGCGTAACCTCTCGGTCTAAGTGGGATGTAAACTGGTAACAGCCAATAATAGGAACAGAATGGCAGCGCGTTTAAAGGTAAAAATTGAGTCACCATATGATCCGGAAGGCCCACTCTTGGGCCTGTCACCTGTAAAAGCCCGAATCAAAACGACACGGGATGGAGAATCGTGTACTGCAGCAGTATTTACAATAGCCAAAACATGGAAGCAAACAAAATGTCCATCAACAGATAAATGGACAAAGAAGAAGTGGTATACGTACCGAATGGAATACTAGACTCAGGAAAAAAATGAACAGTGCCGTTTGCAGGACTACAGATGAGCCTAGAAATAATCATATTAGGTTAAGTAAGTCAAAAGGGAATGACAAATATCCTATGATATCATTTATACCTGTTATCCTAAGATTGCTACCAATGAACATATTTCCACAGAAAAAGACACCCACAGACTTATAAAACAAACGACTGGTTAGCCAAAAGGAAAGTTGGGAGGATGGATAAATTAGGACTATGGGGCTAACATACATATACTGATGTACGTTAAATGTATATAAACATAAAACATATAAACTATATGAATTATAGAATCACCAATACATATAAAATATATAAAGACAAAACACCTACCAAATACCAAGGGAGGTCTACTCAACATTCTGTAAAACATACATGGTAACAGGATCCGAAGATGAACAGACATATGTAGGAATTATTGAGCAGATTCTGGACAGCCAGACAATCACAACACTCTAATCAAATTTACTCCAATAAGAAATAGAAATTAAATTTAAAAAACAAACAAAAGTAAGGAGACATAAACTTTTGGGGGCTTGTCCCAGCACATTCCCCTCTAATTTACAACCTCGGAATACTACGTCCAGGAAGACTTTGTGGCCCAAAAAACAAGAGTTGAGAACGTAATAATGCTGCGCCTTGTGGCTGTTTCCCACAACAGGAGCTTTAAACCCAGTGCTAATGGTTGCTTAATAGTCACAAGGATTGCAGGGCTGAAAATGACACCTGCCCTCAAAAAATGCCCCGGTGGAGGGAATAGGCAAGAAAATTCAACACATGACACATTTTTCAAGAAGTCAATATGAAGAGGGAAGTTGTACTCACTCTTTAAAAAAAGGAAAAGAAAAAAATGGACATGAATAAAGCTCAGTATAAGGAATTATTAGCCACATGCAAACCCAACCTCCAAAAAGGTTTCAGCTCACACCAGTCAAATGACCATCAGCAGAAAGTCTACAGACTATACATGCTGAAGGGGATTTAGAGAACTGTGGACCATCTAGCTGCTGGTGGGATGTAACTGGTAAGAGCACTAACGAAAACTGAATGGAGCTGCTTTAAAAGGTAAAAATTGAGCTACCATATGATGCGGCAGGGCACCTTTTGGGCCTATAACCTAAGACCACCAGAATCGGAAAGACAGAGGCAGGCAAATGTGCACGGCAGCAATATTGAAATAGCCAAGATATGGAAGCAAAAAAAGGGTCCAAAAACAAATGAATGGACAAAGAAAAAGTGGTATACGGACAGAATGGAATAGTAACCTCGGTAAAAAAATGAACAATGCCATTTTGAGGAATACAGATGAGCCTACCAATAATCATATTAGGTTAAGTAAGTCAAAAGGGAATGACAAATATCCTATGATATCATTTATACATGTTATCCTAAGACTGCTACCAATGAACATATTTCCACCAAGAAAGACAACACACACTTATAAAACAAACTAATGGTTCACCAAAATGAAAGGTGGGAGGATGGATAAATTAGGATTATGGGGCTAACATACATATACTAATGTATGTTCAATGTATATAAACATATAATATATAAACTATATAATCACCAATACATATAAAATATATAATGAGAAAACACCTACCAAATACCAAGGGAGGTCTACTCAACATTCTGTGTGACATACATGGTAACAGGATCCGAAGATGAACAGACATATGTATGAATCATTGAGCAGATTCTGTACAGCCAGGCAATCACAACACTCTAATCAAAATTACTCCGATAAGAAATATAAAATAAATTTAAAAAAACAAACATTACTAAGGAGACATAAACTTCTGGGGGCTTGTCCCAGCACATTCCCCTCTAATTTACAACCTCGGAACACAACCTCCAGGAAGACTCTGTTACCCTAGTAACAAGAGGTGAGAACGTAATAATGCTGCCGCCTTGTGGCTGTTTCCCACAACAGCAGCTTTAAACCCAGTGCTAATGGTTGCTTAAGAGTCACAAGGACTGCAGGGCTGTAAATGACACCTGCCCACAAAAAATGCCCTGGGGTAGGGAATAGGCAAGGAAATTCAACACATGACAAATTTTTGAAGAAGGCAATATGAAGAGGGAAGTTGTACTCACTCTTTAAAAAAAAGGAAAAGAAAAAAAAAGGGCATGCCTAAAGCTCAGTATACGGAATTATTAGCCACATGCAAATCCAACCTCCAAAAAGGTTTCAGCTCACACCGGTGAAATGTCCATCAGCTAAAAGTCTACAGACTATAAATGCTGAAGGGGTTTTAGAGAACTCTGTACCTTCTAGCTGCTGGTGGGATGTAATTGGTAACAGCGCTAACGAACACTGAATGGAGCTGCTTTAAAAGGTAAAAATTGAGCTACCACATGATGCGGCAGGGCACCTTTTGGGCCTATAACCGAAGACCACCAGAATCGGAAAGACAGAGGCAGGCAAATGTGCACTGCAGCAATATTGAAATAGCCAAGACATGGAAGCAAAAATAAGGTCCATAAACAGATGAATGGACAGAGAAGACGTGGTATATGGACAGAATGGAATATCAGTCACGAAAAACAATAAAAGAACGGCATAGGCAGCACCACAGATGAGCCTAGAGATAATCACGCAACGTGAAGTAAGTCAGAATGCGAAAGACAAATGTCCTATGATATCACTTACGTTATCTGAAAATTCATAAAAATGAACATATTTCCATAGAGAAAGACAATCTCAGATTGAGATTAAGACAAACTTATGGTTAAGCCAATGAAAAGGTGTGAGGAATGGATAAATTAGGATACTGGGGTTAACACACATATACTAATACATATAAAATATATAATCCCCAAAGACCTATGGAATAGCAAGTGTGGTCTACTCAACACTCTGTAATAACCGACATGGAAAAGGACCCAAAGATCAATAGATGTATGTATATGTGTAAATGAACAAGGTTCTGTACACCTAGAACAAAAGACCTTTTTCAATCAAATTTGCTTGACAAAAACTACAACTTAAAGACACAAACAAGAATTAAGGAGGCTAAAACTTATGGGGGTTTGTCCTGGCACATTCCACTCTAATCTGCAACCTCAAAGCACAACTTGCAGCAAGGTTCTCTTTCCCTAGCAAGCAGAGTTGGCAACGTAGAAATGCTGCCACCCTAAGGCCGTTTCCTCAAACAACAGCTTTAAATCTACTGCTAATGGCCAATAATATTCACAAGGACTGCAGGGCTGTAAATGACTCATGCCCTCAAAAACTATCCTGGGGTAGGGAATGGCCATAAAAATCCAAACGGGGCAAATTTTTCAAGAAGCCAATTTGAAGTTGGGAGTTTAGCTCAATCTTAAGAAAACATGAAAAGGACATTGATAAACGCAAAACATCGGGAATTACTAGACGCAGGCAAATCCAATCTACACAAAGGTATCACCTCACACCAGTCACAGTGACCATCAGCAAAAAGTCAACAAACGATAGATGTTGAAGAAGTTGTGGAGAATAGCGTAACCTCTCGGTCTAAGTGGGATGTAAACTGGTAACAGCCAATAATAGGAACAGAATGGCAGCGCGTTTAAAGGTAAAAATTGAGTCACCATATGATCCGGAAGGCCCACTCTTGGGCCTGTCACCTGTAAAAGCCCGAATCAAAACGACACGGGATGGAGAATCGTGTACTGCAGCAGTATTTACAATAGCCAAAACATGGAAGCAAACAAAATGTCCATCAACAGATAAATGGACAAAGAAGAAGTGGTATACGTACCGAATGGAATACTAGACTCAGGAAAAAAATGAACAGTGCCGTTTGCAGGACTACAGATGAGCCTAGAAATAATCATATTAGGTTAAGTAAGTCAAAAGGGAATGACAAATATCCTATGATATCATTTATACCTGTTATCCTAAGATTGCTACCAATGAACATATTTCCACAGAAAAAGACACCCACAGACTTATAAAACAAACGACTGGTTAGCCAAAAGGAAAGTTGGGAGGATGGATAAATTAGGACTATGGGGCTAACATACATATACTGATGTACGTTAAATGTATATAAACATAAAACATATAAACTATATGAATTATAGAATCACCAATACATATAAAATATATAAAGACAAAACACCTACCAAATACCAAGGGAGGTCTACTCAACATTCTGTAAAACATACATGGTAACAGGATCCGAAGATGAACAGACATATGTAGGAATTATTGAGCAGATTCTGGACAGCCAGACAATCACAACACTCTAATCAAATTTACTCCAATAAGAAATAGAAATTAAATTTAAAAAACAAACAAAAGTAAGGAGACATAAACTTTTGGGGGCTTGTCCCAGCACATTCCCCTCTAATTTACAACCTCGGAATACTACGTCCAGGAAGACTTTGTGGCCCAAAAAACAAGAGTTGAGAACGTAATAATGCTGCGCCTTGTGGCTGTTTCCCACAACAGGAGCTTTAAACCCAGTGCTAATGGTTGCTTAATAGTCACAAGGATTGCAGGGCTGAAAATGACACCTGCCCTCAAAAAATGCCCCGGTGGAGGGAATAGGCAAGAAAATTCAACACATGACACATTTTTCAAGAAGTCAATATGAAGAGGGAAGTTGTACTCACTCTTTAAAAAAAGGAAAAGAAAAAAATGGACATGAATAAAGCTCAGTATAAGGAATTATTAGCCACATGCAAACCCAACCTCCAAAAAGGTTTCAGCTCACACCAGTCAAATGACCATCAGCAGAAAGTCTACAGACTATACATGCTGAAGGGGATTTAGAGAACTGTGGACCATCTAGCTGCTGGTGGGATGTAACTGGTAAGAGCACTAACGAAAACTGAATGGAGCTGCTTTAAAAGGTAAAAATTGAGCTACCATATGATGCGGCAGGGCACCTTTTGGGCCTATAACCTAAGACCACCAGAATCGGAAAGACAGAGGCAGGCAAATGTGCACGGCAGCAATATTGAAATAGCCAAGATATGGAAGCAAAAAAAGGGTCCAAAAACAAATGAATGGACAAAGAAAAAGTGGTATACGGACAGAATGGAATAGTAACCTCGGTAAAAAAATGAACAATGCCATTTTGAGGAATACAGATGAGCCTACCAATAATCATATTAGGTTAAGTAAGTCAAAAGGGAATGACAAATATCCTATGATATCATTTATACATGTTATCCTAAGACTGCTACCAATGAACATATTTCCACCAAGAAAGACAACACACACTTATAAAACAAACTAATGGTTCACCAAAATGAAAGGTGGGAGGATGGATAAATTAGGATTATGGGGCTAACATACATATACTAATGTATGTTCAATGTATATAAACATATAATATATAAACTATATAATCACCAATACATATAAAATATATAATGAGAAAACACCTACCAAATACCAAGGGAGGTCTACTCAACATTCTGTGTGACATACATGGTAACAGGATCCGAAGATGAACAGACATATGTATGAATCATTGAGCAGATTCTGTACAGCCAGGCAATCACAACACTCTAATCAAAATTACTCCGATAAGAAATATAAAATAAATTTAAAAAAACAAACATTACTAAGGAGACATAAACTTCTGGGGGCTTGTCCCAGCACATTCCCCTCTAATTTACAACCTCGGAACACAACCTCCAGGAAGACTCTGTTACCCTAGTAACAAGAGGTGAGAACGTAATAATGCTGCCGCCTTGTGGCTGTTTCCCACAACAGCAGCTTTAAACCCAGTGCTAATGGTTGCTTAAGAGTCACAAGGACTGCAGGGCTGTAAATGACACCTGCCCACAAAAAATGCCCTGGGGTAGGGAATAGGCAAGGAAATTCAACACATGACAAATTTTTGAAGAAGGCAATATGAAGAGGGAAGTTGTACTCACTCTTTAAAAAAAAGGAAAAGAAAAAAAAAGGGCATGCCTAAAGCTCAGTATACGGAATTATTAGCCACATGCAAATCCAACCTCCAAAAAGGTTTCAGCTCACACCGGTGAAATGTCCATCAGCTAAAAGTCTACAGACTATAAATGCTGAAGGGGTTTTAGAGAACTCTGTACCTTCTAGCTGCTGGTGGGATGTAATTGGTAACAGCGCTAACGAACACTGAATGGAGCTGCTTTAAAAGGTAAAAATTGAGCTACCACATGATGCGGCAGGGCACCTTTTGGGCCTATAACCGAAGACCACCAGAATCGGAAAGACAGAGGCAGGCAAATGTGCACTGCAGCAATATTGAAATAGCCAAGACATGGAAGCAAAAATAAGGTCCATAAACAGATGAATGGACAGAGAAGACGTGGTATATGGACAGAATGGAATATCAGTCACGAAAAACAATAAAAGAACGGCATAGGCAGCACCACAGATGAGCCTAGAGATAATCACGCAACGTGAAGTAAGT
This sequence comes from Eubalaena glacialis, assembly GCF_028564815.1. Lineage (NCBI taxonomy): Eukaryota > Metazoa > Chordata > Mammalia > Artiodactyla > Balaenidae > Eubalaena > Eubalaena glacialis. The sequence continues at coordinate 85,916,166 of NC_083717.1, forward strand.
CAGAATGCGAAAGACAAATGTCCTATGATATCACTTACGTTATCTGAAAATTCATAAAAATGAACATATTTCCATAGAGAAAGACAATCTCAGATTGAGATTAAGACAAACTTATGGTTAAGCCAATGAAAAGGTGTGAGGAATGGATAAATTAGGATACTGGGGTTAACACACATATACTAATACATATAAAATATATAATCCCCAAAGACCTATGGAATAGCAAGTGTGGTCTACTCAACACTCTGTAATAACCGACATGGAAAAGGACCCAAAGATCAATAGATGTATGTATATGTGTAAATGAACAAGGTTCTGTACACCTAGAACAAAAGACCTTTTTCAATCAAATTTGCTTGACAAAAACTACAACTTAAAGACACAAACAAGAATTAAGGAGGCTAAAACTTATGGGGGTTTGTCCTGGCACATTCCACTCTAATCTGCAACCTCAAAGCACAACTTGCAGCAAGGTTCTGTTTCCCTAGCAAGCAGAGTTGGCAACGTAGAAATGCTGCCACCCTAAGGCCGTTTCCTCAAACAACAGCTTTAAAACTACTGCTAATGGCCAATAATATTCACAAGGACTGCAGGGCTGTAAATGACTCATGCCCTCAAAAACTATCCTGGGGTAGGGAATGGCCATAAAAATCCAAACGGGGCAAATTTTTCAAGAAGCCAATTTGAAGTTGGGAGTTTAGCTCAATCTTAAGAAAACATGAAAAGGACATTGATAAACGCAAAACATCGGGAATTACTAGACGCAGGCAAATCCAATCTACACAAAGGTATCACCTCACACCAGTCACAGTGACCATCAGCAAAAAGTCAACAAACGATAGATGTTGAAGAAGTTGTGGAGAATAGCGTAACCTCTCGGTCTAAGTGGGATGTAAACTGGTAACAGCCAATAATAGGAACAGAATGGCAGCGCGTTTAAAGGTAAAAATTGAGTCACCATATGATCCGGAAGGCCCACTCTTGGGCCTGTCACCTGTAAAAGCCCGAATCAAAACGACACGGGATGGAGAATCGTGTACTGCAGCAGTATTTACAATAGCCAAAACATGGAAGCAAACAAAATGTCCATCAACAGATAAATGGACAAAGAAGAAGTGGTATACGTACCGAATGGAATACTAGACTCAGGAAAAAAATGAACAGTGCCGTTTGCAGGACTACAGATGAGCCTAGAAATAATCATATTAGGTTAAGTAAGTCAAAAGGGAATGACAAATATCCTATGATATCATTTATACCTGTTATCCTAAGATTGCTACCAATGAACATATTTCCACAGAAAAAGACACCCACAGACTTATAAAACAAACGACTGGTTAGCCAAAAGGAAAGTTGGGAGGATGGATAAATTAGGACTATGGGGCTAACATACATATACTGATGTACGTTAAATGTATATAAACATAAAACATATAAACTATATGAATTATAGAATCACCAATACATATAAAATATATAAAGACAAAACACCTACCAAATACCAAGGGAGGTCTACTCAACATTCTGTAAAACATACATGGTAACAGGATCCGAAGATGAACAGACATATGTAGGAATTATTGAGCAGATTCTGGACAGCCAGACAATCACAACACTCTAATCAAATTTACTCCAATAAGAAATAGAAATTAAATTTAAAAAACAAACAAAAGTAAGGAGACATAAACTTTTGGGGGCTTGTCCCAGCACATTCCCCTCTAATTTACAACCTCGGAATACTACGTCCAGGAAGACTTTGTGGCCCAAAAAACAAGAGTTGAGAACGTAATAATGCTGCGCCTTGTGGCTGTTTCCCACAACAGGAGCTTTAAACCCAGTGCTAATGGTTGCTTAATAGTCACAAGGATTGCAGGGCTGAAAATGACACCTGCCCTCAAAAAATGCCCCGGTGGAGGGAATAGGCAAGAAAATTCAACACATGACACATTTTTCAAGAAGTCAATATGAAGAGGGAAGTTGTACTCACTCTTTAAAAAAAGGAAAAGAAAAAAATGGACATGAATAAAGCTCAGTATAAGGAATTATTAGCCACATGCAAACCCAACCTCCAAAAAGGTTTCAGCTCACACCAGTCAAATGACCATCAGCAGAAAGTCTACAGACTATACATGCTGAAGGGGATTTAGAGAACTGTGGACCATCTAGCTGCTGGTGGGATGTAACTGGTAAGAGCACTAACGAAAACTGAATGGAGCTGCTTTAAAAGGTAAAAATTGAGCTACCATATGATGCGGCAGGGCACCTTTTGGGCCTATAACCTAAGACCACCAGAATCAGAAAGACAGAGGCAGGCAAATGTGCACGGCAGCAATATTGAAATAGCCAAGATATGGAAGCAAAAAAAGGGTCCAAAAACAAATGAATGGACAAAGAAAAAGTGGTATACGGACAGAATGGAATAGTAACCTCGGTAAAAAAATGAACAATGCCATTTTGAGGAATACAGATGAGCCTACCAATAATCATATTAGGTTAAGTAAGTCAAAAGGGAATGACAAATATCCTATGATATCATTTATACATGTTATCCTAAGACTGCTACCAATGAACATATTTCCACCAAGAAAGACAACACACACTTATAAAACAAACTAATGGTTCACCAAAATGAAAGGTGGGAGGATGGATAAATTAGGATTATGGGGCTAACATACATATACTAATGTATGTTCAATGTATATAAACATATAATATATAAACTATATAATCACCAATACATATAAAATATATAATGAGAAAACACCTACCAAATACCAAGGGAGGTCTACTCAACATTCTGTGTGACATACATGGTAACAGGATCCGAAGATGAACAGACATATGTATGAATCATTGAGCAGATTCTGTACAGCCAGGCAATCACAACACTCTAATCAAAATTACTCCGATAAGAAATATAAAATAAATTTAAAAAAACAAACATTACTAAGGAGACATAAACTTCTGGGGGCTTGTCCCAGCACATTCCCCTCTAATTTACAACCTCGGAACACAACCTCCAGGAAGACTCTGTTACCCTAGTAACAAGAGGTGAGAACGTAATAATGCTGCCGCCTTGTGGCTGTTTCCCACAACAGCAGCTTTAAACCCAGTGCTAATGGTTGCTTAAGAGTCACAAGGACTGCAGGGCTGTAAATGACACCTGCCCACAAAAAATGCCCTGGGGTAGGGAATAGGCAAGGAAATTCAACACATGACAAATTTTTGAAGAAGGCAATATGAAGAGGGAAGTTGTACTCACTCTTTAAAAAAAAGGAAAAGAAAAAAAAAGGGCATGCCTAAAGCTCAGTATACGGAATTATTAGCCACATGCAAATCCAACCTCCAAAAAGGTTTCAGCTCACACCGGTGAAATGTCCATCAGCTAAAAGTCTACAGACTATAAATGCTGAAGGGGTTTTAGAGAACTCTGTACCTTCTAGCTGCTGGTGGGATGTAATTGGTAACAGCGCTAACGAACACTGAATGGAGCTGCTTTAAAAGGTAAAAATTGAGCTACCACATGATGCGGCAGGGCACCTTTTGGGCCTATAACCGAAGACCACCAGAATCGGAAAGACAGAGGCAGGCAAATGTGCACTGCAGCAATATTGAAATAGCCAAGACATGGAAGCAAAAATAAGGTCCATAAACAGATGAATGGACAGAGAAGACGTGGTATATGGACAGAATGGAATATCAGTCACGAAAAACAATAAAAGAACGGCATAGGCAGCACCACAGATGAGCCTAGAGATAATCACGCAACGTGAAGTAAGTCAGAATGCGAAAGACAAATGTCCTATGATATCACTTACGTTATCTGAAAATTCATAAAAATGAACATATTTCCATAGAGAAAGACAATCTCAGATTGAGATTAAGACAAACTTATGGTTAAGCCAATGAAAAGGTGTGAGGAATGGATAAATTAGGATACTGGGGTTAACACACATATACTAATACATATAAAATATATAATCCCCAAAGACCTATGGAATAGCAAGTGTGGTCTACTCAACACTCTGTAATAACCGACATGGAAAAGGACCCAAAGATCAATAGATGTATGTATATGTGTAAATGAACAAGGTTCTGTACACCTAGAACAAAAGACCTTTTTCAATCAAATTTGCTTGACAAAAACTACAACTTAAAGACACAAACAAGAATTAAGGAGGCTAAAACTTATGGGGGTTTGTCCTGGCACATTCCACTCTAATCTGCAACCTCAAAGCACAACTTGCAGCAAGGTTCTCTTTCCCTAGCAAGCAGAGTTGGCAACGTAGAAATGCTGCCACCCTAAGGCCGTTTCCTCAAACAACAGCTTTAAATCTACTGCTAATGGCCAATAATATTCACAAGGACTGCAGGGCTGTAAATGACTCATGCCCTCAAAAACTATCCTGGGGTAGGGAATGGCCATAAAAATCCAAACGGGGCAAATTTTTCAAGAAGCCAATTTGAAGTTGGGAGTTTAGCTCAATCTTAAGAAAACATGAAAAGGACATTGATAAACGCAAAACATCGGGAATTACTAGACGCAGGCAAATCCAATCTACACAAAGGTATCACCTCACACCAGTCACAGTGACCATCAGCAAAAAGTCAACAAACGATAGATGTTGAAGAAGTTGTGGAGAATAGCGTAACCTCTCGGTCTAAGTGGGATGTAAACTGGTAACAGCCAATAATAGGAACAGAATGGCAGCGCGTTTAAAGGTAAAAATTGAGTCACCATATGATCCGGAAGGCCCACTCTTGGGCCTGTCACCTGTAAAAGCCCGAATCAAAACGACACGGGATGGAGAATCGTGTACTGCAGCAGTATTTACAATAGCCAAAACATGGAAGCAAACAAAATGTCCATCAACAGATAAATGGACAAAGAAGAAGTGGTATACGTACCGAATGGAATACTAGACTCAGGAAAAAAATGAACAGTGCCGTTTGCAGGACTACAGATGAGCCTAGAAATAATCATATTAGGTTAAGTAAGTCAAAAGGGAATGACAAATATCCTATGATATCATTTATACCTGTTATCCTAAGATTGCTACCAATGAACATATTTCCACAGAAAAAGACACCCACAGACTTATAAAACAAACGACTGGTTAGCCAAAAGGAAAGTTGGGAGGATGGATAAATTAGGACTATGGGGCTAACATACATATACTGATGTACGTTAAATGTATATAAACATAAAACATATAAACTATATGAATTATAGAATCACCAATACATATAAAATATATAAAGACAAAACACCTACCAAATACCAAGGGAGGTCTACTCAACATTCTGTAAAACATACATGGTAACAGGATCCGAAGATGAACAGACATATGTAGGAATTATTGAGCAGATTCTGGACAGCCAGACAATCACAACACTCTAATCAAATTTACTCCAATAAGAAATAGAAATTAAATTTAAAAAACAAACAAAAGTAAGGAGACATAAACTTTTGGGGGCTTGTCCCAGCACATTCCCCTCTAATTTACAACCTCGGAATACTACGTCCAGGAAGACTTTGTGGCCCAAAAAACAAGAGTTGAGAACGTAATAATGCTGCGCCTTGTGGCTGTTTCCCACAACAGGAGCTTTAAACCCAGTGCTAATGGTTGCTTAATAGTCACAAGGATTGCAGGGCTGAAAATGACACCTGCCCTCAAAAAATGCCCCGGTGGAGGGAATAGGCAAGAAAATTCAACACATGACACATTTTTCAAGAAGTCAATATGAAGAGGGAAGTTGTACTCACTCTTTAAAAAAAGGAAAAGAAAAAAATGGACATGAATAAAGCTCAGTATAAGGAATTATTAGCCACATGCAAACCCAACCTCCAAAAAGGTTTCAGCTCACACCAGTCAAATGACCATCAGCAGAAAGTCTACAGACTATACATGCTGAAGGGGATTTAGAGAACTGTGGACCATCTAGCTGCTGGTGGGATGTAACTGGTAAGAGCACTAACGAAAACTGAATGGAGCTGCTTTAAAAGGTAAAAATTGAGCTACCATATGATGCGGCAGGGCACCTTTTGGGCCTATAACCTAAGACCACCAGAATCGGAAAGACAGAGGCAGGCAAATGTGCACGGCAGCAATATTGAAATAGCCAAGATATGGAAGCAAAAAAAGGGTCCAAAAACAAATGAATGGACAAAGAAAAAGTGGTATACGGACAGAATGGAATAGTAACCTCGGTAAAAAAATGAACAATGCCATTTTGAGGAATACAGATGAGCCTACCAATAATCATATTAGGTTAAGTAAGTCAAAAGGGAATGACAAATATCCTATGATATCATTTATACATGTTATCCTAAGACTGCTACCAATGAACATATTTCCACCAAGAAAGACAACACACACTTATAAAACAAACTAATGGTTCACCAAAATGAAAGGTGGGAGGATGGATAAATTAGGATTATGGGGCTAACATACATATACTAATGTATGTTCAATGTATATAAACATATAATATATAAACTATATAATCACCAATACATATAAAATATATAATGAGAAAACACCTACCAAATACCAAGGGAGGTCTACTCAACATTCTGTGTGACATACATGGTAACAGGATCCGAAGATGAACAGACATATGTATGAATCATTGAGCAGATTCTGTACAGCCAGGCAATCACAACACTCTAATCAAAATTACTCCGATAAGAAATATAAAATAAATTTAAAAAAACAAACATTACTAAGGAGACATAAACTTCTGGGGGCTTGTCCCAGCACATTCCCCTCTAATTTACAACCTCGGAACACAACCTCCAGGAAGACTCTGTTACCCTAGTAACAAGAGGTGAGAACGTAATAATGCTGCCGCCTTGTGGCTGTTTCCCACAACAGCAGCTTTAAACCCAGTGCTAATGGTTGCTTAAGAGTCACAAGGACTGCAGGGCTGTAAATGACACCTGCCCACAAAAAATGCCCTGGGGTAGGGAATAGGCAAGGAAATTCAACACATGACAAATTTTTGAAGAAGGCAATATGAAGAGGGAAGTTGTACTCACTCTTTAAAAAAAAGGAAAAGAAAAAAAAAGGGCATGCCTAAAGCTCAGTATACGGAATTATTAGCCACATGCAAATCCAACCTCCAAAAAGGTTTCAGCTCACACCGGTGAAATGTCCATCAGCTAAAAGTCTACAGACTATAAATGCTGAAGGGGTTTTAGAGAACTCTGTACCTTCTAGCTGCTGGTGGGATGTAATTGGTAACAGCGCTAACGAACACTGAATGGAGCTGCTTTAAAAGGTAAAAATTGAGCTACCACATGATGCGGCAGGGCACCTTTTGGGCCTATAACCGAAGACCACCAGAATCGGAAAGACAGAGGCAGGCAAATGTGCACTGCAGCAATATTGAAATAGCCAAGACATGGAAGCAAAAATAAGGTCCATAAACAGATGAATGGACAGAGAAGACGTGGTATATGGACAGAATGGAATATCAGTCACGAAAAACAATAAAAGAACGGCATAGGCAGCACCACAGATGAGCCTAGAGATAATCACGCAACGTGAAGTAAGTCAGAATGCGAAAGACAAATGTCCTATGATATCACTTACGTTATCTGAAAATTCATAAAAATGAACATATTTCCATAGAGAAAGACAATCTCAGATTGAGATTAAGACAAACTTATGGTTAAGCCAATGAAAAGGTGTGAGGAATGGATAAATTAGGATACTGGGGTTAACACACATATACTAATACATATAAAATATATAATCCCCAAAGACCTATGGAATAGCAAGTGTGGTCTACTCAACACTCTGTAATAACCGACATGGAAAAGGACCCAAAGATCAATAGATGTATGTATATGTGTAAATGAACAAGGTTCTGTACACCTAGAACAAAAGACCTTTTTCAATCAAATTTGCTTGACAAAAACTACAACTTAAAGACACAAACAAGAATTAAGGAGGCTAAAACTTATGGGGGTTTGTCCTGGCACATTCCACTCTAATCTGCAACCTCAAAGCACAACTTGCAGCAAGGTTCTGTTTCCCTAGCAAGCAGAGTTGGCAACGTAGAAATGCTGCCACCCTAAGGCCGTTTCCTCAAACAACAGCTTTAAATCTACTGCTAATGGCCAATAATATTCACAAGGACTGCAGGGCTGTAAATGACTCATGCCCTCAAAAACTATCCTGGGGTAGGGAATGGCCATAAAAATCCAAACGGGGCAAATTTTTCAAGAAGCCAATTTGAAGTTGGGAGTTTAGCTCAATCTTAAGAAAACATGAAAAGGACATTGATAAACGCAAAACATCGGGAATTACTAGACGCAGGCAAATCCAATCTACACAAAGGTATCACCTCACACCAGTCACAGTGACCATCAGCAAAAAGTCAACAAACGATAGATGTTGAAGAAGTTGTGGAGAATAGCGTAACCTCTCGGTCTAAGTGGGATGTAAACTGGTAACAGCCAATAATAGGAACAGAATGGCAGCGCGTTTAAAGGTAAAAATTGAGTCACCATATGATCCGGAAGGCCCACTCTTGGGCCTGTCACCTGTAAAAGCCCGAATCAAAACGACACGGGATGGAGAATCGTGTACTGCAGCAGTATTTACAATAGCCAAAACATGGAAGCAAACAAAATGTCCATCAACAGATAAATGGACAAAGAAGAAGTGGTATACGTACCGAATGGAATACTAGACTCAGGAAAAAAATGAACAGTGCCGTTTGCAGGACTACAGATGAGCCTAGAAATAATCATATTAGGTTAAGTAAGTCAAAAGGGAATGACAAATATCCTATGATATCATTTATACCTGTTATCCTAAGATTGCTACCAATGAACATATTTCCACAGAAAAAGACACCCACAGACTTATAAAACAAACGACTGGTTAGCCAAAAGGAAAGTTGGGAGGATGGATAAATTAGGACTATGGGGCTAACATACATATACTGATGTACGTTAAATGTATATAAACATAAAACATATAAACTATATGAATTATAGAATCACCAATACATATAAAATATATAAAGACAAAACACCTACCAAATACCAAGGGAGGTCTACTCAACATTCTGTAAAACATACATGGTAACAGGATCCGAAGATGAACAGACATATGTAGGAATTATTGAGCAGATTCTGGACAGCCAGACAATCACAACACTCTAATCAAATTTACTCCAATAAGAAATAGAAATTAAATTTAAAAAACAAACAAAAGTAAGGAGACATAAACTTTTGGGGGCTTGTCCCAGCACATTCCCCTCTAATTTACAACCTCGGAATACTACGTCCAGGAAGACTTTGTGGCCCAAAAAACAAGAGTTGAGAACGTAATAATGCTGCGCCTTGTGGCTGTTTCCCACAACAGGAGCTTTAAACCCAGTGCTAATGGTTGCTTAATAGTCACAAGGATTGCAGGGCTGAAAATGACACCTGCCCTCAAAAAATGCCCCGGTGGAGGGAATAGGCAAGAAAATTCAACACATGACACATTTTTCAAGAAGTCAATATGAAGAGGGAAGTTGTACTCACTCTTTAAAAAAAGGAAAAGAAAAAAATGGACATGAATAAAGCTCAGTATAAGGAATTATTAGCCACATGCAAACCCAACCTCCAAAAAGGTTTCAGCTCACACCAGTCAAATGACCATCAGCAGAAAGTCTACAGACTATACATGCTGAAGGGGATTTAGAGAACTGTGGACCATCTAGCTGCTGGTGGGATGTAACTGGTAAGAGCACTAACGAAAACTGAATGGAGCTGCTTTAAAAGGTAAAAATTGAGCTACCATATGATGCGGCAGGGCACCTTTTGGGCCTATAACCTAAGACCACCAGAATCGGAAAGACAGAGGCAGGCAAATGTGCACGGCAGCAATATTGAAATAGCCAAGATATGGAAGCAAAAAAAGGGTCCAAAAACAAATGAATGGACAAAGAAAAAGTGGTATACGGACAGAATGGAATAGTAACCTCGGTAAAAAAATGAACAATGCCATTTTGAGGAATACAGATGAGCCTACCAATAATCATATTAGGTTAAGTAAGTCAAAAGGGAATGACAAATATCCTATGATATCATTTATACATGTTATCCTAAGACTGCTACCAATGAACATATTTCCACCAAGAAAGACAACACACACTTATAAAACAAACTAATGGTTCACCAAAATGAAAGGTGGGAGGATGGATAAATTAGGATTATGGGGCTAACATACATATACTAATGTATGTTCAATGTATATAAACATATAATATATAAACTATATAATCACCAATACATATAAAATATATAATGAGAAAACACCTACCAAATACCAAGGGAGGTCTACTCAACATTCTGTGTGACATACATGGTAACAGGATCCGAAGATGAACAGACATATGTATGAATCATTGAGCAGATTCTGTACAGCCAGGCAATCACAACACTCTAATCAAAATTACTCCGATAAGAAATATAAAATAAATTTAAAAAAACAAACATTACTAAGGAGACATAAACTTCTGGGGGCTTGTCCCAGCACATTCCCCTCTAATTTACAACCTCGGAACACAACCTCCAGGAAGACTCTGTTACCCTAGTAACAAGAGGTGAGAACGTAATAATGCTGCCGCCTTGTGGCTGTTTCCCACAACAGCAGCTTTAAACCCAGTGCTAATGGTTGCTTAAGAGTCACAAGGACTGCAGGGCTGTAAATGACACCTGCCCACAAAAAATGCCCTGGGGTAGGGAATAGGCAAGGAAATTCAACACATGACAAATTTTTGAAGAAGGCAATATGAAGAGGGAAGTTGTACTCACTCTTTAAAAAAAAGGAAAAGAAAAAAAAAGGGCATGCCTAAAGCTCAGTATACGGAATTATTAGCCACATGCAAATCCAACCTCCAAAAAGGTTTCAGCTCACACCGGTGAAATGTCCATCAGCTAAAAGTCTACAGACTATAAATGCTGAAGGGGTTTTAGAGAACTCTGTACCTTCTAGCTGCTGGTGGGATGTAATTGGTAACAGCGCTAACGAACACTGAATGGAGCTGCTTTAAAAGGTAAAAATTGAGCTACCACATGATGCGGCAGGGCACCTTTTGGGCCTATAACCGAAGACCACCAGAATCGGAAAGACAGAGGCAGGCAAATGTGCACTGCAGCAATATTGAAATAGCCAAGACATGGAAGCAAAAATAAGGTCCATAAACAGATGAATGGACAGAGAAGACGTGGTATATGGACAGAATGGAATATCAGTCACGAAAAACAATAAAAGAACGGCATAGGCAGCACCACAGATGAGCCTAGAGATAATCACGCAACGTGAAGTAAGTCAGAATGCGAAAGACAAATGTCCTATGATATCACTTACGTTATCTGAAAATTCATAAAAATGAACATATTTCCATAGAGAAAGACAATCTCAGATTGAGATTAAGACAAACTTATGGTTAAGCCAATGAAAAGGTGTGAGGAATGGATAAATTAGGATACTGGGGTTAACACACATATACTAATACATATAAAATATATAATCCCCAAAGACCTATGGAATAGCAAGTGTGGTCTACTCAACACTCTGTAATAACCGACATGGAAAAGGACCCAAAGATCAATAGATGTATGTATATGTGTAAATGAACAAGGTTCTGTACACCTAGAACAAAAGACCTTTTTCAATCAAATTTGCTTGACAAAAACTACAACTTAAAGACACAAACAAGAATTAAGGAGGCTAAAACTTATGGGGGTTTGTCCTGGCACATTCCACTCTAATCTGCAACCTCAAAGCACAACTTGCAGCAAGGTTCTGTTTCCCTAGCAAGCAGAGTTGGCAACGTAGAAATGCTGCCACCCTAAGGCCGTTTCCTCAAACAACAGCTTTAAAACTACTGCTAATGGCCAATAATATTCACAAGGACTGCAGGGCTGTAAATGACTCATGCCCTCAAAAACTATCCTGGGGTAGGGAATGGCCATAAAAATCCAAACGGGGCAAATTTTTCAAGAAGCCAATTTGAAGTTGGGAGTTTAGCTCAATCTTAAGAAAACATGAAAAGGACATTGATAAACGCAAAACATCGGGAATTACTAGACGCAGGCAAATCCAATCTACACAAAGGTATCACCTCACACCAGTCACAGTGACCATCAGCAAAAAGTCAACAAACGATAGATGTTGAAGAAGTTGTGGAGAATAGCGTAACCTCTCGGTCTAAGTGGGATGTAAACTGGTAACAGCCAATAATAGGAACAGAATGGCAGCGCGTTTAAAGGTAAAAACTGAGTCACCATATGATCCGGAAGGCCCACTCTTGGGCCTGTCACCTGTAAAAGCCCGAATCAAAACGACACGGGATGGAGAATCGTGTACTGCAGCAGTATTTACAATAGCCAAAACATGGAAGCAAACAAAATGTCCATCAACAGATAAATGGACAAAGAAGAAGTGGTATACGTACCGAATGGAATACTAGACTCAGGAAAAAAATGAACAGTGCCGTTTGCAGGACTACAGATGAGCCTAGAAATAATCATATTAGGTTAAGTAAGTCAAAAGGGAATGACAAATATCCTATGATATCATTTATACCTGTTATCCTAAGATTGCTACCAATGAACATATTTCCACAGAAAAAGACACCCACAGACTTATAAAACAAACGACTGGTTAGCCAAAAGGAAAGTTGGGAGGATGGATAAATTAGGACTATGGGGCTAACATACATATACTGATGTACGTTAAATGTATATAAACATAAAACATATAAACTATATGAATTATAGAATCACCAATACATATAAAATATATAAAGACAAAACACCTACCAAATACCAAGGGAGGTCTACTCAACATTCTGTAAAACATACATGGTAACAGGATCCGAAGATGAACAGACATATGTAGGAATTATTGAGCAGATTCTGGACAGCCAGACAATCACAACACTCTAATCAAATTTACTCCAATAAGAAATAGAAATTAAATTTAAAAAACAAACAAAAGTAAGGAGACATAAACTTTTGGGGGCTTGTCCCAGCACATTCCCCTCTAATTTACAACCTCGGAATACTACGTCCAGGAAGACTTTGTGGCCCAAAAAACAAGAGTTGAGAACGTAATAATGCTGCGCCTTGTGGCTGTTTCCCACAACAGGAGCTTTAAACCCAGTGCTAATGGTTGCTTAATAGTCACAAGGATTGCAGGGCTGAAAATGACACCTGCCCTCAAAAAATGCCCCGGTGGAGGGAATAGGCAAGAAAATTCAACACATGACACATTTTTCAAGAAGTCAATATGAAGAGGGAAGTTGTACTCACTCTTTAAAAAAAGGAAAAGAAAAAAATGGACATGAATAAAGCTCAGTATAAGGAATTATTAGCCACATGCAAACCCAACCTCCAAAAAGGTTTCAGCTCACACCAGTCAAATGACCATCAGCAGAAAGTCTACAGACTATACATGCTGAAGGGGATTTAGAGAACTGTGGACCATCTAGCTGCTGGTGGGATGTAACTGGTAAGAGCACTAACGAAAACTGAATGGAGCTGCTTTAAAAGGTAAAAATTGAGCTACCATATGATGCGGCAGGGCACCTTTTGGGCCTATAACCTAAGACCACCAGAATCAGAAAGACAGAGGCAGGCAAATGTGCACGGCAGCAATATTGAAATAGCCAAGATATGGAAGCAAAAAAAGGGTCCAAAAACAAATGAATGGACAAAGAAAAAGTGGTATACGGACAGAATGGAATAGTAACCTCGGTAAAAAAATGAACAATGCCATTTTGAGGAATACAGATGAGCCTACCAATAATCATATTAGGTTAAGTAAGTCAAAAGGGAATGACAAATATCCTATGATATCATTTATACATGTTATCCTAAGACTGCTACCAATGAACATATTTCCACCAAGAAAGACAACACACACTTATAAAACAAACTAATGGTTCACCAAAATGAAAGGTGGGAGGATGGATAAATTAGGATTATGGGGCTAACATACATATACTAATGTATGTTCAATGTATATAAACATATAATATATAAACTATATAATCACCAATACATATAAAATATATAATGAGAAAACACCTACCAAATACCAAGGGAGGTCTACTCAACATTCTGTGTGACATACATGGTAACAGGATCCGAAGATGAACAGACATATGTATGAATCATTGAGCAGATTCTGTACAGCCAGGCAATCACAACACTCTAATCAAAATTACTCCGATAAGAAATATAAAATAAATTTAAAAAAACAAACATTACTAAGGAGACATAAACTTCTGGGGGCTTGTCCCAGCACATTCCCCTCTAATTTACAACCTCGGAACACAACCTCCAGGAAGACTCTGTTACCCTAGTAACAAGAGGTGAGAACGTAATAATGCTGCCGCCTTGTGGCTGTTTCCCACAACAGCAGCTTTAAACCCAGTGCTAATGGTTGCTTAAGAGTCACAAGGACTGCAGGGCTGTAAATGACACCTGCCCACAAAAAATGCCCTGGGGTAGGGAATAGGCAAGGAAATTCAACACATGACAAATTTTTGAAGAAGGCAATATGAAGAGGGAAGTTGTACTCACTCTTTAAAAAAAAGGAAAAGAAAAAAAAAGGGCATGCCTAAAGCTCAGTATACGGAATTATTAGCCACATGCAAATCCAACCTCCAAAAAGGTTTCAGCTCACACCGGTGAAATGTCCATCAGCTAAAAGTCTACAGACTATAAATGCTGAAGGGGTTTTAGAGAACTCTGTACCTTCTAGCTGCTGGTGGGATGTAATTGGTAACAGCGCTAACGAACACTGAATGGAGCTGCTTTAAAAGGTAAAAATTGAGCTACCACATGATGCGGCAGGGCACCTTTTGGGCCTATAACCGAAGACCACCAGAATCGGAAAGACAGAGGCAGGCAAATGTGCACTGCAGCAATATTGAAATAGCCAAGACATGGAAGCAAAAATAAGGTCCATAAACAGATGAATGGACAGAGAAGACGTGGTATATGGACAGAATGGAATATCAGTCACGAAAAACAATAAAAGAACGGCATAGGCAGCACCACAGATGAGCCTAGAGATAATCACGCAACGTGAAGTAAGTCAGAATGCGAAAGACAAATGTCCTATGATATCACTTACGTTATCTGAAAATTCATAAAAATGAACATATTTCCATAGAGAAAGACAATCTCAGATTGAGATTAAGACAAACTTATGGTTAAGCCAATGAAAAGGTGTGAGGAATGGATAAATTAGGATACTGGGGTTAACACACATATACTAATACATATAAAATATATAATCCCCAAAGACCTATGGAATAGCAAGTGTGGTCTACTCAACACTCTGTAATAACCGACATGGAAAAGGACCCAAAGATCAATAGATGTATGTATATGTGTAAATGAACAAGGTTCTGTACACCTAGAACAAAAGACCTTTTTCAATCAAATTTGCTTGACAAAAACTACAACTTAAAGACACAAACAAGAATTAAGGAGGCTAAAACTTATGGGGGTTTGTCCTGGCACATTCCACTCTAATCTGCAACCTCAAAGCACAACTTGCAGCAAGGTTCTCTTTCCCTAGCAAGCAGAGTTGGCAACGTAGAAATGCTGCCACCCTAAGGCCGTTTCCTCAAACAACAGCTTTAAATCTACTGCTAATGGCCAATAATATTCACAAGGACTGCAGGGCTGTAAATGACTCATGCCCTCAAAAACTATCCTGGGGTAGGGAATGGCCATAAAAATCCAAACGGGGCAAATTTTTCAAGAAGCCAATTTGAAGTTGGGAGTTTAGCTCAATCTTAAGAAAACATGAAAAGGACATTGATAAACGCAAAACATCGGGAATTACTAGACGCAGGCAAATCCAATCTACACAAAGGTATCACCTCACACCAGTCACAGTGACCATCAGCAAAAAGTCAACAAACGATAGATGTTGAAGAAGTTGTGGAGAATAGCGTAACCTCTCGGTCTAAGTGGGATGTAAACTGGTAACAGCCAATAATAGGAACAGAATGGCAGCGCGTTTAAAGGTAAAAATTGAGTCACCATATGATCCGGAAGGCCCACTCTTGGGCCTGTCACCTGTAAAAGCCCGAATCAAAACGACACGGGATGGAGAATCGTGTACTGCAGCAGTATTTACAATAGCCAAAACATGGAAGCAAACAAAATGTCCATCAACAGATAAATGGACAAAGAAGAAGTGGTATACGTACCGAATGGAATACTAGACTCAGGAAAAAAATGAACAGTGCCGTTTGCAGGACTACAGATGAGCCTAGAAATAATCATATTAGGTTAAGTAAGTCAAAAGGGAATGACAAATATCCTATGATATCATTTATACCTGTTATCCTAAGATTGCTACCAATGAACATATTTCCACAGAAAAAGACACCCACAGACTTATAAAACAAACGACTGGTTAGCCAAAAGGAAAGTTGGGAGGATGGATAAATTAGGACTATGGGGCTAACATACATATACTGATGTACGTTAAATGTATATAAACATAAAACATATAAACTATATGAATTATAGAATCACCAATACATATAAAATATATAAAGACAAAACACCTACCAAATACCAAGGGAGGTCTACTCAACATTCTGTAAAACATACATGGTAACAGGATCCGAAGATGAACAGACATATGTAGGAATTATTGAGCAGATTCTGGACAGCCAGACAATCACAACACTCTAATCAAATTTACTCCAATAAGAAATAGAAATTAAATTTAAAAAACAAACAAAAGTAAGGAGACATAAACTTTTGGGGGCTTGTCCCAGCACATTCCCCTCTAATTTACAACCTCGGAATACTACGTCCAGGAAGACTTTGTGGCCCAAAAAACAAGAGTTGAGAACGTAATAATGCTGCGCCTTGTGGCTGTTTCCCACAACAGGAGCTTTAAACCCAGTGCTAATGGTTGCTTAATAGTCACAAGGATTGCAGGGCTGAAAATGACACCTGCCCTCAAAAAATGCCCCGGTGGAGGGAATAGGCAAGAAAATTCAACACATGACACATTTTTCAAGAAGTCAATATGAAGAGGGAAGTTGTACTCACTCTTTAAAAAAAGGAAAAGAAAAAAATGGACATGAATAAAGCTCAGTATAAGGAATTATTAGCCACATGCAAACCCAACCTCCAAAAAGGTTTCAGCTCACACCAGTCAAATGACCATCAGCAGAAAGTCTACAGACTATACATGCTGAAGGGGATTTAGAGAACTGTGGACCATCTAGCTGCTGGTGGGATGTAACTGGTAAGAGCACTAACGAAAACTGAATGGAGCTGCTTTAAAAGGTAAAAATTGAGCTACCATATGATGCGGCAGGGCACCTTTTGGGCCTATAACCTAAGACCACCAGAATCGGAAAGACAGAGGCAGGCAAATGTGCACGGCAGCAATATTGAAATAGCCAAGATATGGAAGCAAAAAAAGGGTCCAAAAACAAATGAATGGACAAAGAAAAAGTGGTATACGGACAGAATGGAATAGTAACCTCGGTAAAAAAATGAACAATGCCATTTTGAGGAATACAGATGAGCCTACCAATAATCATATTAGGTTAAGTAAGTCAAAAGGGAATGACAAATATCCTATGATATCATTTATACATGTTATCCTAAGACTGCTACCAATGAACATATTTCCACCAAGAAAGACAACACACACTTATAAAACAAACTAATGGTTCACCAAAATGAAAGGTGGGAGGATGGATAAATTAGGATTATGGGGCTAACATACATATACTAATGTATGTTCAATGTATATAAACATATAATATATAAACTATATAATCACCAATACATATAAAATATATAATGAGAAAACACCTACCAAATACCAAGGGAGGTCTACTCAACATTCTGTGTGACATACATGGTAACAGGATCCGAAGATGAACAGACATATGTATGAATCATTGAGCAGATTCTGTACAGCCAGGCAATCACAACACTCTAATCAAAATTACTCCGATAAGAAATATAAAATAAATTTAAAAAAACAAACATTACTAAGGAGACATAAACTTCTGGGGGCTTGTCCCAGCACATTCCCCTCTAATTTACAACCTCGGAACACAACCTCCAGGAAGACTCTGTTACCCTAGTAACAAGAGGTGAGAACGTAATAATGCTGCCGCCTTGTGGCTGTTTCCCACAACAGCAGCTTTAAACCCAGTGCTAATGGTTGCTTAAGAGTCACAAGGACTGCAGGGCTGTAAATGACACCTGCCCACAAAAAATGCCCTGGGGTAGGGAATAGGCAAGGAAATTCAACACATGACAAATTTTTGAAGAAGGCAATATGAAGAGGGAAGTTGTACTCACTCTTTAAAAAAAAGGAAAAGAAAAAAAAAGGGAATGCCTAAAGCTCAGTATACGGAATTATTAGCCACATGCAAATCCAACCTCCAAAAAGGTTTCAGCTCACACCGGTGAAATGTCCATCAGCTAAAAGTCTACAGACTATAAATGCTGAAGGGGTTTTAGAGAACTCTGTACCTTCTAGCTGCTGGTGGGATGTAATTGGTAACAGCGCTAACGAACACTGAATGGAGCTGCTTTAAAAGGTAAAAATTGAGCTACCACATGATGCGGCAGGGCACCTTTTGGGCCTATAACCGAAGACCACCAGAATCGGAAAGACAGAGGCAGGCAAATGTGCACTGCAGCAATATTGAAATAGCCAAGACATGGAAGCAAAAATAAGGTCCATAAACAGATGAATGGACAGAGAAGACGTGGTATATGGACAGAATGGAATATCAGTCACGAAAAACAATAAAAGAACGGCATAGGCAGCACCACAGATGAGCCTAGAGATAATCACGCAACGTGAAGTAAGTCAGAATGCGAAAGACAAATGTCCTATGATATCACTTACGTTATCTGAAAATTCATAAAAATGAACATATTTCCATAGAGAAAGACAATCTCAGATTGAGATTAAGACAAACTTATGGTTAAGCCAATGAAAAGGTGTGAGGAATGGATAAATTAGGATACTGGGGTTAACACACATATACTAATACATATAAAATATATAATCCCCAAAGACCTATGGAATAGCAAGTGTGGTCTACTCAACACTCTGTAATAACCGACATGGAAAAGGACCCAAAGATCAATAGATGTATGTATATGTGTAAATGAACAAGGTTCTGTACACCTAGAACAAAAGACCTTTTTCAATCAAATTTGCTTGACAAAAACTACAACTTAAAGACACAAACAAGAATTAAGGAGGCTAAAACTTATGGGGGTTTGTCCTGGCACATTCCACTCTAATCTGCAACCTCAAAGCACAACTTGCAGCAAGGTTCTGTTTCCCTAGCAAGCAGAGTTGGCAACGTAGAAATGCTGCCACCCTAAGGCCGTTTCCTCAAACAACAGCTTTAAATCTACTGCTAATGGCCAATAATATTCACAAGGACTGCAGGGCTGTAAATGACTCATGCCCTCAAAAACTATCCTGGGGTAGGGAATGGCCATAAAAATCCAAACGGGGCAAATTTTTCAAGAAGCCAATTTGAAGTTGGGAGTTTAGCTCAATCTTAAGAAAACATGAAAAGGACATTGATAAACGCAAAACATCGGGAATTACTAGACGCAGGCAAATCCAATCTACACAAAGGTATCACCTCACACCAGTCACAGTGACCATCAGCAAAAAGTCAACAAACGATAGATGTTGAAGAAGTTGTGGAGAATAGCGTAACCTCTCGGTCTAAGTGGGATGTAAACTGGTAACAGCCAATAATAGGAACAGAATGGCAGCGCGTTTAAAGGTAAAAATTGAGTCACCATATGATCCGGAAGGCCCACTCTTGGGCCTGTCACCTGTAAAAGCCCGAATCAAAACGACACGGGATGGAGAATCGTGTACTGCAGCAGTATTTACAATAGCCAAAACATGGAAGCAAACAAAATGTCCATCAACAGATAAATGGACAAAGAAGAAGTGGTATACGTACCGAATGGAATACTAGACTCAGGAAAAAAATGAACAGTGCCGTTTGCAGGACTACAGATGAGCCTAGAAATAATCATATTAGGTTAAGTAAGTCAAAAGGGAATGACAAATATCCTATGATATCATTTATACCTGTTATCCTAAGATTGCTACCAATGAACATATTTCCACAGAAAAAGACACCCACAGACTTATAAAACAAACGACTGGTTAGCCAAAATGAAAGTTGGGAGGATGGATAAATTAGGACTATGGGGCTAACATACATATACTGATGTACGTTAAATGTATATAAACATAAAACATATAAACTATATGAATTATAGAATCACCAATACATATAAAATATATAAAGACAAAACACCTACCAAATACCAAGGGAGGTCTACTCAACATTCTGTAAAACATACATGGTAACAGGATCCGAAGATGAACAGACATATGTAGGAATTATTGAGCAGATTCTGGACAGCCAGACAATCACAACACTCTAATCAAATTTACTCCAATAAGAAATAGAAATTAAATTTAAAAAACAAACAAAAGTAAGGAGACATAAACTTTTGGGGGCTTGTCCCAGCACATTCCCCTCTAATTTACAACCTCGGAATACTACGTCCAGGAAGACTTTGTGGCCCAAAAAACAAGAGTTGAGAACGTAATAATGCTGCGCCTTGTGGCTGTTTCCCACAACAGGAGCTTTAAACCCAGTGCTAATGGTTGCTTAATAGTCACAAGGATTGCAGGGCTGAAAATGACACCTGCCCTCAAAAAATGCCCCGGTGGAGGGAATAGGCAAGAAAATTCAACACATGACACATTTTTCAAGAAGTCAATATGAAGAGGGAAGTTGTACTCACTCTTTAAAAAAAGGAAAAGAAAAAAATGGACATGAATAAAGCTCAG
This sequence comes from Eubalaena glacialis, assembly GCF_028564815.1. Classification (NCBI taxonomy): domain Eukaryota; kingdom Metazoa; phylum Chordata; class Mammalia; order Artiodactyla; family Balaenidae; genus Eubalaena; species Eubalaena glacialis. The sequence continues at coordinate 85,937,099 of NC_083717.1, forward strand.
TATAAGGAATTATTAGCCACATGCAAACCCAACCTCCAAAAAGGTTTCAGCTCACACCAGTCAAATGACCATCAGCAGAAAGTCTACAGACTATACATGCTGAAGGGGATTTAGAGAACTGTGGACCATCTAGCTGCTGGTGGGATGTAACTGGTAAGAGCACTAACGAAAACTGAATGGAGCTGCTTTAAAAGGTAAAAATTGAGCTACCATATGATGCGGCAGGGCACCTTTTGGGCCTATAACCTAAGACCACCAGAATCGGAAAGACAGAGGCAGGCAAATGTGCACGGCAGCAATATTGAAATAGCCAAGATATGGAAGCAAAAAAAGGGTCCAAAAACAAATGAATGGACAAAGAAAAAGTGGTATACGGACAGAATGGAATAGTAACCTCGGTAAAAAAATGAACAATGCCATTTTGAGGAATACAGATGAGCCTACCAATAATCATATTAGGTTAAGTAAGTCAAAAGGGAATGACAAATATCCTATGATATCATTTATACATGTTATCCTAAGACTGCTACCAATGAACATATTTCCACCAAGAAAGACAACACACACTTATAAAACAAACTAATGGTTCACCAAAATGAAAGGTGGGAGGATGGATAAATTAGGATTATGGGGCTAACATACATATACTAATGTATGTTCAATGTATATAAACATATAATATATAAACTATATAATCACCAATACATATAAAATATATAATGAGAAAACACCTACCAAATACCAAGGGAGGTCTACTCAACATTCTGTGTGACATACATGGTAACAGGATCCGAAGATGAACAGACATATGTATGAATCATTGAGCAGATTCTGTACAGCCAGGCAATCACAACACTCTAATCAAAATTACTCCGATAAGAAATATAAAATAAATTTAAAAAAACAAACATTACTAAGGAGACATAAACTTCTGGGGGCTTGTCCCAGCACATTCCCCTCTAATTTACAACCTCGGAACACAACCTCCAGGAAGACTCTGTTACCCTAGTAACAAGAGGTGAGAACGTAATAATGCTGCCGCCTTGTGGCTGTTTCCCACAACAGCAGCTTTAAACCCAGTGCTAATGGTTGCTTAAGAGTCACAAGGACTGCAGGGCTGTAAATGACACCTGCCCACAAAAAATGCCCTGGGGTAGGGAATAGGCAAGGAAATTCAACACATGACAAATTTTTGAAGAAGGCAATATGAAGAGGGAAGTTGTACTCACTCTTTAAAAAAAAGGAAAAGAAAAAAAAAGGGCATGCCTAAAGCTCAGTATACGGAATTATTAGCCACATGCAAATCCAACCTCCAAAAAGGTTTCAGCTCACACCGGTGAAATGTCCATCAGCTAAAAGTCTACAGACTATAAATGCTGAAGGGGTTTTAGAGAACTCTGTACCTTCTAGCTGCTGGTGGGATGTAATTGGTAACAGCGCTAACGAACACTGAATGGAGCTGCTTTAAAAGGTAAAAATTGAGCTACCACATGATGCGGCAGGGCACCTTTTGGGCCTATAACCGAAGACCACCAGAATCGGAAAGACAGAGGCAGGCAAATGTGCACTGCAGCAATATTGAAATAGCCAAGACATGGAAGCAAAAATAAGGTCCATAAACAGATGAATGGACAGAGAAGACGTGGTATATGGACAGAATGGAATATCAGTCACGAAAAACAATAAAAGAACGGCATAGGCAGCACCACAGATGAGCCTAGAGATAATCACGCAACGTGAAGTAAGTCAGAATGCGAAAGACAAATGTCCTATGATATCACTTACGTTATCTGAAAATTCATAAAAATGAACATATTTCCATAGAGAAAGACAATCTCAGATTGAGATTAAGACAAACTTATGGTTAAGCCAATGAAAAGGTGTGAGGAATGGATAAATTAGGATACTGGGGTTAACACACATATACTAATACATATAAAATATATAATCCCCAAAGACCTATGGAATAGCAAGTGTGGTCTACTCAACACTCTGTAATAACCGACATGGAAAAGGACCCAAAGATCAATAGATGTATGTATATGTGTAAATGAACAAGGTTCTGTACACCTAGAACAAAAGACCTTTTTCAATCAAATTTGCTTGACAAAAACTACAACTTAAAGACACAAACAAGAATTAAGGAGGCTAAAACTTATGGGGGTTTGTCCTGGCACATTCCACTCTAATCTGCAACCTCAAAGCACAACTTGCAGCAAGGTTCTGTTTCCCTAGCAAGCAGAGTTGGCAACGTAGAAATGCTGCCACCCTAAGGCCGTTTCCTCAAACAACAGCTTTAAATCTACTGCTAATGGCCAATAATATTCACAAGGACTGCAGGGCTGTAAATGACTCATGCCCTCAAAAACTATCCTGGGGTAGGGAATGGCCATAAAAATCCAAACGGGGCAAATTTTTCAAGAAGCCAATTTGAAGTTGGGAGTTTAGCTCAATCTTAAGAAAACATGAAAAGGACATTGATAAACGCAAAACATCGGGAATTACTAGACGCAGGCAAATCCAATCTACACAAAGGTATCACCTCACACCAGTCACAGTGACCATCAGCAAAAAGTCAACAAACGATAGATGTTGAAGAAGTTGTGGAGAATAGCGTAACCTCTCGGTCTAAGTGGGATGTAAACTGGTAACAGCCAATAATAGGAACAGAATGGCAGCGCGTTTAAAGGTAAAAATTGAGTCACCATATGATCCGGAAGGCCCACTCTTGGGCCTGTCACCTGTAAAAGCCCGAATCAAAACGACACGGGATGGAGAATCGTGTACTGCAGCAGTATTTACAATAGCCAAAACATGGAAGCAAACAAAATGTCCATCAACAGATAAATGGACAAAGAAGAAGTGGTATACGTACCGAATGGAATACTAGACTCAGGAAAAAAATGAACAGTGCCGTTTGCAGGACTACAGATGAGCCTAGAAATAATCATATTAGGTTAAGTAAGTCAAAAGGGAATGACAAATATCCTATGATATCATTTATACCTGTTATCCTAAGATTGCTACCAATGAACATATTTCCACAGAAAAAGACACCCACAGACTTATAAAACAAACGACTGGTTAGCCAAAAGGAAAGTTGGGAGGATGGATAAATTAGGACTATGGGGCTAACATACATATACTGATGTACGTTAAATGTATATAAACATAAAACATATAAACTATATGAATTATAGAATCACCAATACATATAAAATATATAAAGACAAAACACCTACCAAATACCAAGGGAGGTCTACTCAACATTCTGTAAAACATACATGGTAACAGGATCCGAAGATGAACAGACATATGTAGGAATTATTGAGCAGATTCTGGACAGCCAGACAATCACAACACTCTAATCAAATTTACTCCAATAAGAAATAGAAATTAAATTTAAAAAACAAACAAAAGTAAGGAGACATAAACTTTTGGGGGCTTGTCCCAGCACATTCCCCTCTAATTTACAACCTCGGAATACTACGTCCAGGAAGACTTTGTGGCCCAAAAAACAAGAGTTGAGAACGTAATAATGCTGCGCCTTGTGGCTGTTTCCCACAACAGGAGCTTTAAACCCAGTGCTAATGGTTGCTTAATAGTCACAAGGATTGCAGGGCTGAAAATGACACCTGCCCTCAAAAAATGCCCCGGTGGAGGGAATAGGCAAGAAAATTCAACACATGACACATTTTTCAAGAAGTCAATATGAAGAGGGAAGTTGTACTCACTCTTTAAAAAAAGGAAAAGAAAAAAATGGACATGAATAAAGCTCAGTATAAGGAATTATTAGCCACATGCAAACCCAACCTCCAAAAAGGTTTCAGCTCACACCAGTCAAATGACCATCAGCAGAAAGTCTACAGACTATACATGCTGAAGGGGATTTAGAGAACTGTGGACCATCTAGCTGCTGGTGGGATGTAACTGGTAAGAGCACTAACGAAAACTGAATGGAGCTGCTTTAAAAGGTAAAAATTGAGCTACCATATGATGCGGCAGGGCACCTTTTGGGCCTATAACCTAAGACCACCAGAATCGGAAAGACAGAGGCAGGCAAATGTGCACGGCAGCAATATTGAAATAGCCAAGATATGGAAGCAAAAAAAGGGTCCAAAAACAAATGAATGGACAAAGAAAAAGTGGTATACGGACAGAATGGAATAGTAACCTCGGTAAAAAAATGAACAATGCCATTTTGAGGAATACAGATGAGCCTACCAATAATCATATTAGGTTAAGTAAGTCAAAAGGGAATGACAAATATCCTATGATATCATTTATACATGTTATCCTAAGACTGCTACCAATGAACATATTTCCACCAAGAAAGACAACACACACTTATAAAACAAACTAATGGTTCACCAAAATGAAAGGTGGGAGGATGGATAAATTAGGATTATGGGGCTAACATACATATACTAATGTATGTTCAATGTATATAAACATATAATATATAAACTATATAATCACCAATACATATAAAATATATAATGAGAAAACACCTACCAAATACCAAGGGAGGTCTACTCAACATTCTGTGTGACATACATGGTAACAGGATCCGAAGATGAACAGACATATGTATGAATCATTGAGCAGATTCTGTACAGCCAGGCAATCACAACACTCTAATCAAAATTACTCCGATAAGAAATATAAAATAAATTTAAAAAAACAAACATTACTAAGGAGACATAAACTTCTGGGGGCTTGTCCCAGCACATTCCCCTCTAATTTACAACCTCGGAACACAACCTCCAGGAAGACTCTGTTACCCTAGTAACAAGAGGTGAGAACGTAATAATGCTGCCGCCTTGTGGCTGTTTCCCACAACAGCAGCTTTAAACCCAGTGCTAATGGTTGCTTAAGAGTCACAAGGACTGCAGGGCTGTAAATGACACCTGCCCACAAAAAATGCCCTGGGGTAGGGAATAGGCAAGGAAATTCAACACATGACAAATTTTTGAAGAAGGCAATATGAAGAGGGAAGTTGTACTCACTCTTTAAAAAAAAGGAAAAGAAAAAAAAAGGGCATGCCTAAAGCTCAGTATACGGAATTATTAGCCACATGCAAATCCAACCTCCAAAAAGGTTTCAGCTCACACCGGTGAAATGTCCATCAGCTAAAAGTCTACAGACTATAAATGCTGAAGGGGTTTTAGAGAACTCTGTACCTTCTAGCTGCTGGTGGGATGTAATTGGTAACAGCGCTAACGAACACTGAATGGAGCTGCTTTAAAAGGTAAAAATTGAGCTACCACATGATGCGGCAGGGCACCTTTTGGGCCTATAACCGAAGACCACCAGAATCGGAAAGACAGAGGCAGGCAAATGTGCACTGCAGCAATATTGAAATAGCCAAGACATGGAAGCAAAAATAAGGTCCATAAACAGATGAATGGACAGAGAAGACGTGGTATATGGACAGAATGGAATATCAGTCACGAAAAACAATAAAAGAACGGCATAGGCAGCACCACAGATGAGCCTAGAGATAATCACGCAACGTGAAGTAAGTCAGAATGCGAAAGACAAATGTCCTATGATATCACTTACGTTATCTGAAAATTCATAAAAATGAACATATTTCCATAGAGAAAGACAATCTCAGATTGAGATTAAGACAAACTTATGGTTAAGCCAATGAAAAGGTGTGAGGAATGGATAAATTAGGATACTGGGGTTAACACACATATACTAATACATATAAAATATATAATCCCCAAAGACCTATGGAATAGCAAGTGTGGTCTACTCAACACTCTGTAATAACCGACATGGAAAAGGACCCAAAGATCAATAGATGTATGTATATGTGTAAATGAACAAGGTTCTGTACACCTAGAACAAAAGACCTTTTTCAATCAAATTTGCTTGACAAAAACTACAACTTAAAGACACAAACAAGAATTAAGGAGGCTAAAACTTATGGGGGTTTGTCCTGGCACATTCCACTCTAATCTGCAACCTCAAAGCACAACTTGCAGCAAGGTTCTGTTTCCCTAGCAAGCAGAGTTGGCAACGTAGAAATGCTGCCACCCTAAGGCCGTTTCCTCAAACAACAGCTTTAAAACTACTGCTAATGGCCAATAATATTCACAAGGACTGCAGGGCTGTAAATGACTCATGCCCTCAAAAACTATCCTGGGGTAGGGAATGGCCATAAAAATCCAAACGGGGCAAATTTTTCAAGAAGCCAATTTGAAGTTGGGAGTTTAGCTCAATCTTAAGAAAACATGAAAAGGACATTGATAAACGCAAAACATCGGGAATTACTAGACGCAGGCAAATCCAATCTACACAAAGGTATCACCTCACACCAGTCACAGTGACCATCAGCAAAAAGTCAACAAACGATAGATGTTGAAGAAGTTGTGGAGAATAGCGTAACCTCTCGGTCTAAGTGGGATGTAAACTGGTAACAGCCAATAATAGGAACAGAATGGCAGCGCGTTTAAAGGTAAAAATTGAGTCACCATATGATCCGGAAGGCCCACTCTTGGGCCTGTCACCTGTAAAAGCCCGAATCAAAACGACACGGGATGGAGAATCGTGTACTGCAGCAGTATTTACAATAGCCAAAACATGGAAGCAAACAAAATGTCCATCAACAGATAAATGGACAAAGAAGAAGTGGTATACGTACCGAATGGAATACTAGACTCAGGAAAAAAATGAACAGTGCCGTTTGCAGGACTACAGATGAGCCTAGAAATAATCATATTAGGTTAAGTAAGTCAAAAGGGAATGACAAATATCCTATGATATCATTTATACCTGTTATCCTAAGATTGCTACCAATGAACATATTTCCACAGAAAAAGACACCCACAGACTTATAAAACAAACGACTGGTTAGCCAAAAGGAAAGTTGGGAGGATGGATAAATTAGGACTATGGGGCTAACATACATATACTGATGTACGTTAAATGTATATAAACATAAAACATATAAACTATATGAATTATAGAATCACCAATACATATAAAATATATAAAGACAAAACACCTACCAAATACCAAGGGAGGTCTACTCAACATTCTGTAAAACATACATGGTAACAGGATCCGAAGATGAACAGACATATGTAGGAATTATTGAGCAGATTCTGGACAGCCAGACAATCACAACACTCTAATCAAATTTACTCCAATAAGAAATAGAAATTAAATTTAAAAAACAAACAAAAGTAAGGAGACATAAACTTTTGGGGGCTTGTCCCAGCACATTCCCCTCTAATTTACAACCTCGGAATACTACGTCCAGGAAGACTTTGTGGCCCAAAAAACAAGAGTTGAGAACGTAATAATGCTGCGCCTTGTGGCTGTTTCCCACAACAGGAGCTTTAAACCCAGTGCTAATGGTTGCTTAATAGTCACAAGGATTGCAGGGCTGAAAATGACACCTGCCCTCAAAAAATGCCCCGGTGGAGGGAATAGGCAAGAAAATTCAACACATGACACATTTTTCAAGAAGTCAATATGAAGAGGGAAGTTGTACTCACTCTTTAAAAAAAGGAAAAGAAAAAAATGGACATGAATAAAGCTCAGTATAAGGAATTATTAGCCACATGCAAACCCAACCTCCAAAAAGGTTTCAGCTCACACCAGTCAAATGACCATCAGCAGAAAGTCTACAGACTATACATGCTGAAGGGGATTTAGAGAACTGTGGACCATCTAGCTGCTGGTGGGATGTAACTGGTAAGAGCACTAACGAAAACTGAATGGAGCTGCTTTAAAAGGTAAAAATTGAGCTACCATATGATGCGGCAGGGCACCTTTTGGGCCTATAACCTAAGACCACCAGAATCAGAAAGACAGAGGCAGGCAAATGTGCACGGCAGCAATATTGAAATAGCCAAGATATGGAAGCAAAAAAAGGGTCCAAAAACAAATGAATGGACAAAGAAAAAGTGGTATACGGACAGAATGGAATAGTAACCTCGGTAAAAAAATGAACAATGCCATTTTGAGGAATACAGATGAGCCTACCAATAATCATATTAGGTTAAGTAAGTCAAAAGGGAATGACAAATATCCTATGATATCATTTATACATGTTATCCTAAGACTGCTACCAATGAACATATTTCCACCAAGAAAGACAACACACACTTATAAAACAAACTAATGGTTCACCAAAATGAAAGGTGGGAGGATGGATAAATTAGGATTATGGGGCTAACATACATATACTAATGTATGTTCAATGTATATAAACATATAATATATAAACTATATAATCACCAATACATATAAAATATATAATGAGAAAACACCTACCAAATACCAAGGGAGGTCTACTCAACATTCTGTGTGACATACATGGTAACAGGATCCGAAGATGAACAGACATATGTATGAATCATTGAGCAGATTCTGTACAGCCAGGCAATCACAACACTCTAATCAAAATTACTCCGATAAGAAATATAAAATAAATTTAAAAAAACAAACATTACTAAGGAGACATAAACTTCTGGGGGCTTGTCCCAGCACATTCCCCTCTAATTTACAACCTCGGAACACAACCTCCAGGAAGACTCTGTTACCCTAGTAACAAGAGGTGAGAACGTAATAATGCTGCCGCCTTGTGGCTGTTTCCCACAACAGCAGCTTTAAACCCAGTGCTAATGGTTGCTTAAGAGTCACAAGGACTGCAGGGCTGTAAATGACACCTGCCCACAAAAAATGCCCTGGGGTAGGGAATAGGCAAGGAAATTCAACACATGACAAATTTTTGAAGAAGGCAATATGAAGAGGGAAGTTGTACTCACTCTTTAAAAAAAAGGAAAAGAAAAAAAAAGGGCATGCCTAAAGCTCAGTATACGGAATTATTAGCCACATGCAAATCCAACCTCCAAAAAGGTTTCAGCTCACACCGGTGAAATGTCCATCAGCTAAAAGTCTACAGACTATAAATGCTGAAGGGGTTTTAGAGAACTCTGTACCTTCTAGCTGCTGGTGGGATGTAATTGGTAACAGCGCTAACGAACACTGAATGGAGCTGCTTTAAAAGGTAAAAATTGAGCTACCACATGATGCGGCAGGGCACCTTTTGGGCCTATAACCGAAGACCACCAGAATCGGAAAGACAGAGGCAGGCAAATGTGCACTGCAGCAATATTGAAATAGCCAAGACATGGAAGCAAAAATAAGGTCCATAAACAGATGAATGGACAGAGAAGACGTGGTATATGGACAGAATGGAATATCAGTCACGAAAAACAATAAAAGAACGGCATAGGCAGCACCACAGATGAGCCTAGAGATAATCACGCAACGTGAAGTAAGTCAGAATGCGAAAGACAAATGTCCTATGATATCACTTACGTTATCTGAAAATTCATAAAAATGAACATATTTCCATAGAGAAAGACAATCTCAGATTGAGATTAAGACAAACTTATGGTTAAGCCAATGAAAAGGTGTGAGGAATGGATAAATTAGGATACTGGGGTTAACACACATATACTAATACATATAAAATATATAATCCCCAAAGACCTATGGAATAGCAAGTGTGGTCTACTCAACACTCTGTAATAACCGACATGGAAAAGGACCCAAAGATCAATAGATGTATGTATATGTGTAAATGAACAAGGTTCTGTACACCTAGAACAAAAGACCTTTTTCAATCAAATTTGCTTGACAAAAACTACAACTTAAAGACACAAACAAGAATTAAGGAGGCTAAAACTTATGGGGGTTTGTCCTGGCACATTCCACTCTAATCTGCAACCTCAAAGCACAACTTGCAGCAAGGTTCTGTTTCCCTAGCAAGCAGAGTTGGCAACGTAGAAATGCTGCCACCCTAAGGCCGTTTCCTCAAACAACAGCTTTAAATCTACTGCTAATGGCCAATAATATTCACAAGGACTGCAGGGCTGTAAATGACTCATGCCCTCAAAAACTATCCTGGGGTAGGGAATGGCCATAAAAATCCAAACGGGGCAAATTTTTCAAGAAGCCAATTTGAAGTTGGGAGTTTAGCTCAATCTTAAGAAAACATGAAAAGGACATTGATAAACGCAAAACATCGGGAATTACTAGACGCAGGCAAATCCAATCTACACAAAGGTATCACCTCACACCAGTCACAGTGACCATCAGCAAAAAGTCAACAAACGATAGATGTTGAAGAAGTTGTGGAGAATAGCGTAACCTCTCGGTCTAAGTGGGATGTAAACTGGTAACAGCCAATAATAGGAACAGAATGGCAGCGCGTTTAAAGGTAAAAATTGAGTCACCATATGATCCGGAAGGCCCACTCTTGGGCCTGTCACCTGTAAAAGCCCGAATCAAAACGACACGGGATGGAGAATCGTGTACTGCAGCAGTATTTACAATAGCCAAAACATGGAAGCAAACAAAATGTCCATCAACAGATAAATGGACAAAGAAGAAGTGGTATACGTACCGAATGGAATACTAGACTCAGGAAAAAAATGAACAGTGCCGTTTGCAGGACTACAGATGAGCCTAGAAATAATCATATTAGGTTAAGTAAGTCAAAAGGGAATGACAAATATCCTATGATATCATTTATACCTGTTATCCTAAGATTGCTACCAATGAACATATTTCCACAGAAAAAGACACCCACAGACTTATAAAACAAACGACTGGTTAGCCAAAAGGAAAGTTGGGAGGATGGATAAATTAGGACTATGGGGCTAACATACATATACTGATGTACGTTAAATGTATATAAACATAAAACATATAAACTATATGAATTATAGAATCACCAATACATATAAAATATATAAAGACAAAACACCTACCAAATACCAAGGGAGGTCTACTCAACATTCTGTAAAACATACATGGTAACAGGATCCGAAGATGAACAGACATATGTAGGAATTATTGAGCAGATTCTGGACAGCCAGACAATCACAACACTCTAATCAAATTTACTCCAATAAGAAATAGAAATTAAATTTAAAAAACAAACAAAAGTAAGGAGACATAAACTTTTGGGGGCTTGTCCCAGCACATTCCCCTCTAATTTACAACCTCGGAATACTACGTCCAGGAAGACTTTGTGGCCCAAAAAACAAGAGTTGAGAACGTAATAATGCTGCGCCTTGTGGCTGTTTCCCACAACAGGAGCTTTAAACCCAGTGCTAATGGTTGCTTAATAGTCACAAGGATTGCAGGGCTGAAAATGACACCTGCCCTCAAAAAATGCCCCGGTGGAGGGAATAGGCAAGAAAATTCAACACATGACACATTTTTCAAGAAGTCAATATGAAGAGGGAAGTTGTACTCACTCTTTAAAAAAAGGAAAAGAAAAAAATGGACATGAATAAAGCTCAGTATAAGGAATTATTAGCCACATGCAAACCCAACCTCCAAAAAGGTTTCAGCTCACACCAGTCAAATGACCATCAGCAGAAAGTCTACAGACTATACATGCTGAAGGGGATTTAGAGAACTGTGGACCATCTAGCTGCTGGTGGGATGTAACTGGTAAGAGCACTAACGAAAACTGAATGGAGCTGCTTTAAAAGGTAAAAATTGAGCTACCATATGATGCGGCAGGGCACCTTTTGGGCCTATAACCTAAGACCACCAGAATCGGAAAGACAGAGGCAGGCAAATGTGCACGGCAGCAATATTGAAATAGCCAAGATATGGAAGCAAAAAAAGGGTCCAAAAACAAATGAATGGACAAAGAAAAAGTGGTATACGGACAGAATGGAATAGTAACCTCGGTAAAAAAATGAACAATGCCATTTTGAGGAATACAGATGAGCCTACCAATAATCATATTAGGTTAAGTAAGTCAAAAGGGAATGACAAATATCCTATGATATCATTTATACATGTTATCCTAAGACTGCTACCAATGAACATATTTCCACCAAGAAAGACAACACACACTTATAAAACAAACTAATGGTTCACCAAAATGAAAGGTGGGAGGATGGATAAATTAGGATTATGGGGCTAACATACATATACTAATGTATGTTCAATGTATATAAACATATAATATATAAACTATATAATCACCAATACATATAAAATATATAATGAGAAAACACCTACCAAATACCAAGGGAGGTCTACTCAACATTCTGTGTGACATACATGGTAACAGGATCCGAAGATGAACAGACATATGTATGAATCATTGAGCAGATTCTGTACAGCCAGGCAATCACAACACTCTAATCAAAATTACTCCGATAAGAAATATAAAATAAATTTAAAAAAACAAACATTACTAAGGAGACATAAACTTCTGGGGGCTTGTCCCAGCACATTCCCCTCTAATTTACAACCTCGGAACACAACCTCCAGGAAGACTCTGTTACCCTAGTAACAAGAGGTGAGAACGTAATAATGCTGCCGCCTTGTGGCTGTTTCCCACAACAGCAGCTTTAAACCCAGTGCTAATGGTTGCTTAAGAGTCACAAGGACTGCAGGGCTGTAAATGACACCTGCCCACAAAAAATGCCCTGGGGTAGGGAATAGGCAAGGAAATTCAACACATGACAAATTTTTGAAGAAGGCAATATGAAGAGGGAAGTTGTACTCACTCTTTAAAAAAAAGGAAAAGAAAAAAAAAGGGCATGCCTAAAGCTCAGTATACGGAATTATTAGCCACATGCAAATCCAACCTCCAAAAAGGTTTCAGCTCACACCGGTGAAATGTCCATCAGCTAAAAGTCTACAGACTATAAATGCTGAAGGGGTTTTAGAGAACTCTGTACCTTCTAGCTGCTGGTGGGATGTAATTGGTAACAGCGCTAACGAACACTGAATGGAGCTGCTTTAAAAGGTAAAAATTGAGCTACCACATGATGCGGCAGGGCACCTTTTGGGCCTATAACCGAAGACCACCAGAATCGGAAAGACAGAGGCAGGCAAATGTGCACTGCAGCAATATTGAAATAGCCAAGACATGGAAGCAAAAATAAGGTCCATAAACAGATGAATGGACAGAGAAGACGTGGTATATGGACAGAATGGAATATCAGTCACGAAAAACAATAAAAGAACGGCATAGGCAGCACCACAGATGAGCCTAGAGATAATCACGCAACGTGAAGTAAGTCAGAATGCGAAAGACAAATGTCCTATGATATCACTTACGTTATCTGAAAATTCATAAAAATGAACATATTTCCATAGAGAAAGACAATCTCAGATTGAGATTAAGACAAACTTATGGTTAAGCCAATGAAAAGGTGTGAGGAATGGATAAATTAGGATACTGGGGTTAACACACATATACTAATACATATAAAATATATAATCCCCAAAGACCTATGGAATAGCAAGTGTGGTCTACTCAACACTCTGTAATAACCGACATGGAAAAGGACCCAAAGATCAATAGATGTATGTATATGTGTAAATGAACAAGGTTCTGTACACCTAGAACAAAAGACCTTTTTCAATCAAATTTGCTTGACAAAAACTACAACTTAAAGACACAAACAAGAATTAAGGAGGCTAAAACTTATGGGGGTTTGTCCTGGCACATTCCACTCTAATCTGCAACCTCAAAGCACAACTTGCAGCAAGGTTCTGTTTCCCTAGCAAGCAGAGTTGGCAACGTAGAAATGCTGCCACCCTAAGGCCGTTTCCTCAAACAACAGCTTTAAATCTACTGCTAATGGCCAATAATATTCACAAGGACTGCAGGGCTGTAAATGACTCATGCCCTCAAAAACTATCCTGGGGTAGGGAATGGCCATAAAAATCCAAACGGGGCAAATTTTTCAAGAAGCCAATTTGAAGTTGGGAGTTTAGCTCAATCTTAAGAAAACATGAAAAGGACATTGATAAACGCAAAACATCGGGAATTACTAGACGCAGGCAAATCCAATCTACACAAAGGTATCACCTCACACCAGTCACAGTGACCATCAGCAAAAAGTCAACAAACGATAGATGTTGAAGAAGTTGTGGAGAATAGCGTAACCTCTCGGTCTAAGTGGGATGTAAACTGGTAACAGCCAATAATAGGAACAGAATGGCAGCGCGTTTAAAGGTAAAAATTGAGTCACCATATGATCCGGAAGGCCCACTCTTGGGCCTGTCACCTGTAAAAGCCCGAATCAAAACGACACGGGATGGAGAATCGTGTACTGCAGCAGTATTTACAATAGCCAAAACATGGAAGCAAACAAAATGTCCATCAACAGATAAATGGACAAAGAAGAAGTGGTATACGTACCGAATGGAATACTAGACTCAGGAAAAAAATGAACAGTGCCGTTTGCAGGACTACAGATGAGCCTAGAAATAATCATATTAGGTTAAGTAAGTCAAAAGGGAATGACAAATATCCTATGATATCATTTATACCTGTTATCCTAAGATTGCTACCAATGAACATATTTCCACAGAAAAAGACACCCACAGACTTATAAAACAAACGACTGGTTAGCCAAAAGGAAAGTTGGGAGGATGGATAAATTAGGACTATGGGGCTAACATACATATACTGATGTACGTTAAATGTATATAAACATAAAACATATAAACTATATGAATTATAGAATCACCAATACATATAAAATATATAAAGACAAAACACCTACCAAATACCAAGGGAGGTCTACTCAACATTCTGTAAAACATACATGGTAACAGGATCCGAAGATGAACAGACATATGTAGGAATTATTGAGCAGATTCTGGACAGCCAGACAATCACAACACTCTAATCAAATTTACTCCAATAAGAAATAGAAATTAAATTTAAAAAACAAACAAAAGTAAGGAGACATAAACTTTTGGGGGCTTGTCCCAGCACATTCCCCTCTAATTTACAACCTCGGAATACTACGTCCAGGAAGACTTTGTGGCCCAAAAAACAAGAGTTGAGAACGTAATAATGCTGCGCCTTGTGGCTGTTTCCCACAACAGGAGCTTTAAACCCAGTGCTAATGGTTGCTTAATAGTCACAAGGATTGCAGGGCTGAAAATGACACCTGCCCTCAAAAAATGCCCCGGTGGAGGGAATAGGCAAGAAAATTCAACACATGACACATTTTTCAAGAAGTCAATATGAAGAGGGAAGTTGTACTCACTCTTTAAAAAAAGGAAAAGAAAAAAATGGACATGAATAAAGCTCAGTATAAGGAATTATTAGCCACATGCAAACCCAACCTCCAAAAAGGTTTCAGCTCACACCAGTCAAATGACCATCAGCAGAAAGTCTACAGACTATACATGCTGAAGGGGATTTAGAGAACTGTGGACCATCTAGCTGCTGGTGGGATGTAACTGGTAAGAGCACTAACGAAAACTGAATGGAGCTGCTTTAAAAGGTAAAAATTGAGCTACCATATGATGCGGCAGGGCACCTTTTGGGCCTATAACCTAAGACCACCAGAATCGGAAAGACAGAGGCAGGCAAATGTGCACGGCAGCAATATTGAAATAGCCAAGATATGGAAGCAAAAAAAGGGTCCAAAAACAAATGAATGGACAAAGAAAAAGTGGTATACGGACAGAATGGAATAGTAACCTCGGTAAAAAAATGAACAATGCCATTTTGAGGAATACAGATGAGCCTACCAATAATCATATTAGGTTAAGTAAGTCAAAAGGGAATGACAAATATCCTATGATATCATTTATACATGTTATCCTAAGACTGCTACCAATGAACATATTTCCACCAAGAAAGACAACACACACTTATAAAACAAACTAATGGTTCACCAAAATGAAAGGTGGGAGGATGGATAAATTAGGATTATGGGGCTAACATACATATACTAATGTATGTTCAATGTATATAAACATATAATATATAAACTATATAATCACCAATACATATAAAATATATAATGAGAAAACACCTACCAAATACCAAGGGAGGTCTACTCAACATTCTGTGTGACATACATGGTAACAGGATCCGAAGATGAACAGACATATGTATGAATCATTGAGCAGATTCTGTACAGCCAGGCAATCACAACACTCTAATCAAAATTACTCCGATAAGAAATATAAAATAAATTTAAAAAAACAAACATTACTAAGGAGACATAAACTTCTGGGGGCTTGTCCCAGCACATTCCCCTCTAATTTACAACCTCGGAACACAACCTCCAGGAAGACTCTGTTACCCTAGTAACAAGAGGTGAGAACGTAATAATGCTGCCGCCTTGTGGCTGTTTCCCACAACAGCAGCTTTAAACCCAGTGCTAATGGTTGCTTAAGAGTCACAAGGACTGCAGGGCTGTAAATGACACCTGCCCACAAAAAATGCCCTGGGGTAGGGAATAGGCAAGGAAATTCAACACATGACAAATTTTTGAAGAAGGCAATATGAAGAGGGAAGTTGTACTCACTCTTTAAAAAAAAGGAAAAGAAAAAAAAAGGGCATGCCTAAAGCTCAGTATACGGAATTATTAGCCACATGCAAATCCAACCTCCAAAAAGGTTTCAGCTCACACCGGTGAAATGTCCATCAGCTAAAAGTCTACAGACTATAAATGCTGAAGGGGTTTTAGAGAACTCTGTACCTTCTAGCTGCTGGTGGGATGTAATTGGTAACAGCGCTAACGAACACTGAATGGAGCTGCTTTAAAAGGTAAAAATTGAGCTACCACATGATGCGGCAGGGCACCTTTTGGGCCTATAACCGAAGACCACCAGAATCGGAAAGACAGAGGCAGGCAAATGTGCACTGCAGCAATATTGAAATAGCCAAGACATGGAAGCAAAAATAAGGTCCATAAACAGATGAATGGACAGAGAAGACGTGGTATATGGACAGAATGGAATATCAGTCACGAAAAACAATAAAAGAACGGCATAGGCAGCACCACAGATGAGCCTAGAGATAATCACGCAACGTGAAGTAAGTCAGAATGCGAAAGACAAATGTCCTATGATATCACTTACGTTATCTGAAAATTCATAAAAATGAACATATTTCCATAGAGAAAGACAATCTCAGATTGAGATTAAGACAAACTTATGGTTAAGCCAATGAAAAGGTGTGAGGAATGGATAAATTAGGATACTGGGGTTAACACACATATACTAATACATATAAAATATATAATCCCCAAAGACCTATGGAATAGCAAGTGTGGTCTACTCAACACTCTGTAATAACCGACATGGAAAAGGACCCAAAGATCAATAGATGTATGTATATGTGTAAATGAACAAGGTTCTGTACACCTAGAACAAAAGACCTTTTTCAATCAAATTTGCTTGACAAAAACTACAACTTAAAGACACAAACAAGAATTAAGGAGGCTAAAACTTATGGGGGTTTGTCCTGGCACATTCCACTCTAATCTGCAACCTCAAAGCACAACTTGCAGCAAGGTTCTGTTTCCCTAGCAAGCAGAGTTGGCAACGTAGAAATGCTGCCACCCTAAGGCCGTTTCCTCAAACAACAGCTTTAAATCTACTGCTAATGGCCAATAATATTCACAAGGACTGCAGGGCTGTAAATGACTCATGCCCTCAAAAACTATCCTGGGGTAGGGAATGGCCATAAAAATCCAAACGGGGCAAATTTTTCAAGAAGCCAATTTGAAGTTGGGAGTTTAGCTCAATCTTAAGAAAACATGAAAAGGACATTGATAAACGCAAAACATCGGGAATTACTAGACGCAGGCAAATCCAATCTACACAAAGGTATCACCTCACACCAGTCACAGTGACCATCAGCAAAAAGTCAACAAACGATAGATGTTGAAGAAGTTGTGGAGAATAGCGTAACCTCTCGGTCTAAGTGGGATGTAAACTGGTAACAGCCAATAATAGGAACAGAATGGCAGCGCGTTTAAAGGTAAAAATTGAGTCACCATATGATCCGGAAGGCCCACTCTTGGGCCTGTCACCTGTAAAAGCCCGAATCAAAACGACACGGGATGGAGAATCGTGTACTGCAGCAGTATTTACAATAGCCAAAACATGGAAGCAAACAAAATGTCCATCAACAGATAAATGGACAAAGAAGAAGTGGTATACGTACCGAATGGAATACTAGACTCAGGAAAAAAATGAACAGTGCCGTTTGCAGGACTACAGATGAGCCTAGAAATAATCATATTAGGTTAAGTAAGTCAAAAGGGAATGACAAATATCCTATGATATCATTTATACCTGTTATCCTAAGATTGCTACCAATGAACATATTTCCACAGAAAAAGACACCCACAGACTTATAAAACAAACGACTGGTTAGCCAAAAGGAAAGTTGGGAGGATGGATAAATTAGGACTATGGGGCTAACATACATATACTGATGTACGTTAAATGTATATAAACATAAAACATATAAACTATATGAATTATAGAATCACCAATACATATAAAATATATAAAGACAAAACACCTACCAAATACCAAGGGAGGTCTACTCAACATTCTGTAAAACATACATGGTAACAGGATCCGAAGATGAACAGACATATGTAGGAATTATTGAGCAGATTCTGGACAGCCAGACAATCACAACACTCTAATCAAATTTACTCCAATAAGAAATAGAAATTAAATTTAAAAAACAAACAAAAGTAAGGAGACATAAACTTTTGGGGGCTTGTCCCAGCACATTCCCCTCTAATTTACAACCTCGGAATACTACGTCCAGGAAGACTTTGTGGCCCAAAAAACAAGAGTTGAGAACGTAATAATGCTGCGCCTTGTGGCTGTTTCCCACAACAGGAGCTTTAAACCCAGTGCTAATGGTTGCTTAATAGTCACAAGGATTGCAGGGCTGAAAATGACACCTGCCCTCAAAAAATGCCCCGGTGGAGGGAATAGGCAAGAAAATTCAACACATGACACATTTTTCAAGAAGTCAATATGAAGAGGGAAGTTGTACTCACTCTTTAAAAAAAGGAAAAGAAAAAAATGGACATGAATAAAGCTCAGTATAAGGAATTATTAGCCACATGCAAACCCAACCTCCAAAAAGGTTTCAGCTCACACCAGTCAAATGACCATCAGCAGAAAGTCTACAGACTATACATGCTGAAGGGGATTTAGAGAACTGTGGACCATCTAGCTGCTGGTGGGATGTAACTGGTAAGAGCACTAACGAAAACTGAATGGAGCTGCTTTAAAAGGTAAAAATTGAGCTACCATATGATGCGGCAGGGCACCTTTTGGGCCTATAACCTAAGACCACCAGAATCGGAAAGACAGAGGCAGGCAAATGTGCACGGCAGCAATATTGAAATAGCCAAGATATGGAAGCAAAAAAAGGGTCCAAAAACAAATGAATGGACAAAGAAAAAGTGGTATACGGACAGAATGGAATAGTAACCTCGGTAAAAAAATGAACAATGCCATTTTGAGGAATACAGATGAGCCTACCAATAATCATATTAGGTTAAGTAAGTCAAAAGGGAATGACAAATATCCTATGATATCATTTATACATGTTATCCTAAGACTGCTACCAATGAACATATTTCCACCAAGAAAGACAACACACACTTATAAAACAAACTAATGGTTCACCAAAATGAAAGGTGGGAGGATGGATAAATTAGGATTATGGGGCTAACATACATATACTAATGTATGTTCAATGTATATAAACATATAATATATAAACTATATAATCACCAATACATATAAAATATATAATGAGAAAACACCTACCAAATACCAAGGGAGGTCTACTCAACATTCTGTGTGACATACATGGTAACAGGATCCGAAGATGAACAGACATATGTATGAATCATTGAGCAGATTCTGTACAGCCAGGCAATCACAACACTCTAATCAAAATTACTCCGATAAGAAATATAAAATAAATTTAAAAAAACAAACATTACTAAGGAGACATAAACTTCTGGGGGCTTGTCCCAGCACATTCCCCTCTAATTTACAACCTCGGAACACAACCTCCAGGAAGACTCTGTTACCCTAGTAACAAGAGGTGAGAACGTAATAATGCTGCCGCCTTGTGGCTGTTTCCCACAACAGCAGCTTTAAACCCAGTGCTAATGGTTGCTTAAGAGTCACAAGGACTGCAGGGCTGTAAATGACACCTGCCCACAAAAAATGCCCTGGGGTAGGGAATAGGCAAGGAAATTCAACACATGACAAATTTTTGAAGAAGGCAATATGAAGAGGGAAGTTGTACTCACTCTTTAAAAAAAAGGAAAAGAAAAAAAAAGGGCATGCCTAAAGCTCAGTATACGGAATTATTAGCCACATGCAAATCCAACCTCCAAAAAGGTTTCAGCTCACACCGGTGAAATGTCCATCAGCTAAAAGTCTACAGACTATAAATGCTGAAGGGGTTTTAGAGAACTCTGTACCTTCTAGCTGCTGGTGGGATGTAATTGGTAACAGCGCTAACGAACACTGAATGGAGCTGCTTTAAAAGGTAAAAATTGAGCTACCACATGATGCGGCAGGGCACCTTTTGGGCCTATAACCGAAGACCACCAGAATCGGAAAGACAGAGGCAGGCAAATGTGCACTGCAGCAATATTGAAATAGCCAAGACATGGAAGCAAAAATAAGGTCCATAAACAGATGAATGGACAGAGAAGACGTGGTATATGGACAGAATGGAATATCAGTCACGAAAAACAATAAAAGAACGGCATAGGCAGCACCACAGATGAGCCTAGAGATAATCACGCAACGTGAAGTAAGTCAGAATGCGAAAGACAAATGTCCTATGATATCACTTACGTTATCTGAAAATTCATAAAAATGAACATATTTCCATAGAGAAAGACAATCTCAGATTGAGATTAAGACAAACTTATGGTTAAGCCAATGAAAAGGTGTGAGGAATGGATAAATTAGGATACTGGGGTTAACACACATATACTAATACATATAAAATATATAATCCCCAAAGACCTATGGAATAGCAAGTGTGGTCTACTCAACACTCTGTAATAACCGACATGGAAAAGGACCCAAAGATCAATAGATGTATGTATATGTGTAAATGAACAAGGTTCTGTACACCTAGAACAAAAGACCTTTTTCAATCAAATTTGCTTGACAAAAACTACAACTTAAAGACACAAACAAGAATTAAGGAGGCTAAAACTTATGGGGGTTTGTCCTGGCACATTCCACTCTAATCTGCAACCTCAAAGCACAACTTGCAGCAAGGTTCTGTTTCCCTAGCAAGCAGAGTTGGCAACGTAGAAATGCTGCCACCCTAAGGCCGTTTCCTCAAACAACAGCTTTAAATCTACTGCTAATGGCCAATAATATTCACAAGGACTGCAGGGCTGTAAATGACTCATGCCCTCAAAAACTATCCTGGGGTAGGGAATGGCCATAAAAATCCAAACGGGGCAAATTTTTCAAGAAGCCAATTTGAAGTTGGGAGTTTAGCTCAATCTTAAGAAAACATGAAAAGGACATTGATAAACGCAAAACATCGGGAATTACTAGACGCAGGCAAATCCAATCTACACAAAGGTATCACCTCACACCAGTCACAGTGACCATCAGCAAAAAGTCAACAAACGATAGATGTTGAAGAAGTTGTGGAGAATAGCGTAACCTCTCGGTCTAAGTGGGATGTAAACTGGTAACAGCCAATAATAGGAACAGAATGGCAGCGCGTTTAAAGGTAAAAATTGAGTCACCATATGATCCGGAAGGCCCACTCTTGGGCCTGTCACCTGTAAAAGCCCGAATCAAAACGACACGGGATGGAGAATCGTGTACTGCAGCAGTATTTACAATAGCCAAAACATGGAAGCAAACAAAATGTCCATCAACAGATAAATGGACAAAGAAGAAGTGGTATACGTACCGAATGGAATACTAGACTCAGGAAAAAAATGAACAGTGCCGTTTGCAGGACTACAGATGAGCCTAGAAATAATCATATTAGGTTAAGTAAGTCAAAAGGGAATGACAAATATCCTATGATATCATTTATACCTGTTATCCTAAGATTGCTACCAATGAACATATTTCCACAGAAAAAGACACCCACAGACTTATAAAACAAACGACTGGTTAGCCAAAAGGAAAGTTGGGAGGATGGATAAATTAGGACTATGGGGCTAACATACATATACTGATGTACGTTAAATGTATATAAACATAAAACATATAAACTATATGAATTATAGAATCACCAATACATATAAAATATATAAAGACAAAACACCTACCAAATACCAAGGGAGGTCTACTCAACATTCTGTAAAACATACATGGTAACAGGATCCGAAGATGAACAGACATATGTAGGAATTATTGAGCAGATTCTGGACAGCCAGACAATCACAACACTCTAATCAAATTTACTCCAATAAGAAATAGAAATTAAATTTAAAAAACAAACAAAAGTAAGGAGACATAAACTTTTGGGGGCTTGTCCCAGCACATTCCCCTCTAATTTACAACCTCGGAATACTACGTCCAGGAAGACTTTGTGGCCCAAAAAACAAGAGTTGAGAACGTAATAATGCTGCGCCTTGTGGCTGTTTCCCACAACAGGAGCTTTAAACCCAGTGCTAATGGTTGCTTAATAGTCACAAGGATTGCAGGGCTGAAAATGACACCTGCCCTCAAAAAATGCCCCGGTGGAGGGAATAGGCAAGAAAATTCAACACATGACACATTTTTCAAGAAGTCAATATGAAGAGGGAAGTTGTACTCACTCTTTAAAAAAAGGAAAAGAAAAAAATGGACATGAATAAAGCTCAGTATAAGGAATTATTAGCCACATGCAAACCCAACCTCCAAAAAGGTTTCAGCTCACACCAGTCAAATGACCATCAGCAGAAAGTCTACAGACTATACATGCTGAAGGGGATTTAGAGAACTGTGGACCATCTAGCTGCTGGTGGGATGTAACTGGTAAGAGCACTAACGAAAACTGAATGGAGCTGCTTTAAAAGGTAAAAATTGAGCTACCATATGATGCGGCAGGGCACCTTTTGGGCCTATAACCTAAGACCACCAGAATCGGAAAGACAGAGGCAGGCAAATGTGCACGGCAGCAATATTGAAATAGCCAAGATATGGAAGCAAAAAAAGGGTCCAAAAACAAATGAATGGACAAAGAAAAAGTGGTATACGGACAGAATGGAATAGTAACCTCGGTAAAAAAATGAACAATGCCATTTTGAGGAATACAGATGAGCCTACCAATAATCATATTAGGTTAAGTAAGTCAAAAGGGAATGACAAATATCCTATGATATCATTTATACATGTTATCCTAAGACTGCTACCAATGAACATATTTCCACCAAGAAAGACAACACACACTTATAAAACAAACTAATGGTTCACCAAAATGAAAGGTGGGAGGATGGATAAATTAGGATTATGGGGCTAACATACATATACTAATGTATGTTCAATGTATATAAACATATAATATATAAACTATATAATCACCAATACATATAAAATATATAATGAGAAAACACCTACCAAATACCAAGGGAGGTCTACTCAACATTCTGTGTGACATACATGGTAACAGGATCCGAAGATGAACAGACATATGTATGAATCATTGAGCAGATTCTGTACAGCCAGGCAATCACAACACTCTAATCAAAATTACTCCGATAAGAAATATAAAATAAATTTAAAAAAACAAACATTACTAAGGAGACATAAACTTCTGGGGGCTTGTCCCAGCACATTCCCCTCTAATTTACAACCTCGGAACACAACCTCCAGGAAGACTCTGTTACCCTAGTAACAAGAGGTGAGAACGTAATAATGCTGCCGCCTTGTGGCTGTTTCCCACAACAGCAGCTTTAAACCCAGTGCTAATGGTTGCTTAAGAGTCACAAGGACTGCAGGGCTGTAAATGACACCTGCCCACAAAAAATGCCCTGGGGTAGGGAATAGGCAAGGAAATTCAACACATGACAAATTTTTGAAGAAGGCAATATGAAGAGGGAAGTTGTACTCACTCTTTAAAAAAAAGGAAAAGAAAAAAAAAGGGCATGCCTAAAGCTCAGTATACGGAATTATTAGCCACATGCAAATCCAACCTCCAAAAAGGTTTCAGCTCACACCGGTGAAATGTCCATCAGCTAAAAGTCTACAGACTATAAATGCTGAAGGGGTTTTAGAGAACTCTGTACCTTCTAGCTGCTGGTGGGATGTAATTGGTAACAGCGCTAACGAACACTGAATGGAGCTGCTTTAAAAGGTAAAAATTGAGCTACCACATGATGCGGCAGGGCACCTTTTGGGCCTATAACCGAAGACCACCAGAATCGGAAAGACAGAGGCAGGCAAATGTGCACTGCAGCAATATTGAAATAGCCAAGACATGGAAGCAAAAATAAGGTCCATAAACAGATGAATGGACAGAGAAGACGTGGTATATGGACAGAATGGAATATCAGTCACGAAAAACAATAAAAGAACGGCATAGGCAGCACCACAGATGAGCCTAGAGATAATCACGCAACGTGAAGTAAGTCAGAATGCGAAAGACAAATGTCCTATGATATCACTTACGTTATCTGAAAATTCATAAAAATGAACATATTTCCATAGAGAAAGACAATCTCAGATTGAGATTAAGACAAACTTATGGTTAAGCCAATGAAAAGGTGTGAGGAATGGATAAATTAGGATACTGGGGTTAACACACATATACTAATACATATAAAATATATAATCCCCAAAGACCTATGGAATAGCAAGTGTGGTCTACTCAACACTCTGTAATAACCGACATGGAAAAGGACCCAAAGATCAATAGATGTATGTATATGTGTAAATGAACAAGGTTCTGTACACCTAGAACAAAAGACCTTTTTCAATCAAATTTGCTTGACAAAAACTACAACTTAAAGACACAAACAAGAATTAAGGAGGCTAAAACTTATGGGGGTTTGTCCTGGCACATTCCACTCTAATCTGCAACCTCAAAGCACAACTTGCAGCAAGGTTCTGTTTCCCTAGCAAGCAGAGTTGGCAACGTAGAAATGCTGCCACCCTAAGGCCGTTTCCTCAAACAACAGCTTTAAATCTACTGCTAATGGCCAATAATATTCACAAGGACTGCAGGGCTGTAAATGACTCATGCCCTCAAAAACTATCCTGGGGTAGGGAATGGCCATAAAAATCCAAACGGGGCAAATTTTTCAAGAAGCCAATTTGAAGTTGGGAGTTTAGCTCAATCTTAAGAAAACATGAAAAGGACATTGATAAACGCAAAACATCGGGAATTACTAGACGCAGGCAAATCCAATCTACACAAAGGTATCACCTCACACCAGTCACAGTGACCATCAGCAAAAAGTCAACAAACGATAGATGTTGAAGAAGTTGTGGAGAATAGCGTAACCTCTCGGTCTAAGTGGGATGTAAACTGGTAACAGCCAATAATAGGAACAGAATGGCAGCGCGTTTAAAGGTAAAAATTGAGTCACCATATGATCCGGAAGGCCCACTCTTGGGCCTGTCACCTGTAAAAGCCCGAATCAAAACGACACGGGATGGAGAATCGTGTACTGCAGCAGTATTTACAATAGCCAAAACATGGAAGCAAACAAAATGTCCATCAACAGATAAATGGACAAAGAAGAAGTGGTATACGTACCGAATGGAATACTAGACTCAGGAAAAAAATGAACAGTGCCGTTTGCAGGACTACAGATGAGCCTAGAAATAATCATATTAGGTTAAGTAAGTCAAAAGGGAATGACAAATATCCTATGATATCATTTATACCTGTTATCCTAAGATTGCTACCAATGAACATATTTCCACAGAAAAAGACACCCACAGACTTATAAAACAAACGACTGGTTAGCCAAAAGGAAAGTTGGGAGGATGGATAAATTAGGACTATGGGGCTAACATACATATACTGATGTACGTTAAATGTATATAAACATAAAACATATAAACTATATGAATTATAGAATCACCAATACATATAAAATATATAAAGACAAAACACCTACCAAATACCAAGGGAGGTCTACTCAACATTCTGTAAAACATACATGGTAACAGGATCCGAAGATGAACAGACATATGTAGGAATTATTGAGCAGATTCTGGACAGCCAGACAATCACAACACTCTAATCAAATTTACTCCAATAAGAAATAGAAATTAAATTTAAAAAACAAACAAAAGTAAGGAGACATAAACTTTTGGGGGCTTGTCCCAGCACATTCCCCTCTAATTTACAACCTCGGAATACTACGTCCAGGAAGACTTTGTGGCCCAAAAAACAAGAGTTGAGAACGTAATAATGCTGCGCCTTGTGGCTGTTTCCCACAACAGGAGCTTTAAACCCAGTGCTAATGGTTGCTTAATAGTCACAAGGATTGCAGGGCTGAAAATGACACCTGCCCTCAAAAAATGCCCCGGTGGAGGGAATAGGCAAGAAAATTCAACACATGACACATTTTTCAAGAAGTCAATATGAAGAGGGAAGTTGTACTCACTCTTTAAAAAAAGGAAAAGAAAAAAATGGACATGAATAAAGCTCAGTATAAGGAATTATTAGCCACATGCAAACCCAACCTCCAAAAAGGTTTCAGCTCACACCAGTCAAATGACCATCAGCAGAAAGTCTACAGACTATACATGCTGAAGGGGATTTAGAGAACTGTGGACCATCTAGCTGCTGGTGGGATGTAACTGGTAAGAGCACTAACGAAAACTGAATGGAGCTGCTTTAAAAGGTAAAAATTGAGCTACCATATGATGCGGCAGGGCACCTTTTGGGCCTATAACCTAAGACCACCAGAATCGGAAAGACAGAGGCAGGCAAATGTGCACGGCAGCAATATTGAAATAGCCAAGATATGGAAGCAAAAAAAGGGTCCAAAAACAAATGAATGGACAAAGAAAAAGTGGTATACGGACAGAATGGAATAGTAACCTCGGTAAAAAAATGAACAATGCCATTTTGAGGAATACAGATGAGCCTACCAATAATCATATTAGGTTAAGTAAGTCAAAAGGGAATGACAAATATCCTATGATATCATTTATACATGTTATCCTAAGACTGCTACCAATGAACATATTTCCACCAAGAAAGACAACACACACTTATAAAACAAACTAATGGTTCACCAAAATGAAAGGTGGGAGGATGGATAAATTAGGATTATGGGGCTAACATACATATACTAATGTATGTTCAATGTATATAAACATATAATATATAAACTATATAATCACCAATACATATAAAATATATAATGAGAAAACACCTACCAAATACCAAGGGAGGTCTACTCAACATTCTGTGTGACATACATGGTAACAGGATCCGAAGATGAACAGACATATGTATGAATCATTGAGCAGATTCTGTACAGCCAGGCAATCACAACACTCTAATCAAAATTACTCCGATAAGAAATATAAAATAAATTTAAAAAAACAAACATTACTAAGGAGACATAAACTTCTGGGGGCTTGTCCCAGCACATTCCCCTCTAATTTACAACCTCGGAACACAACCTCCAGGAAGACTCTGTTACCCTAGTAACAAGAGGTGAGAACGTAATAATGCTGCCGCCTTGTGGCTGTTTCCCACAACAGCAGCTTTAAACCCAGTGCTAATGGTTGCTTAAGAGTCACAAGGACTGCAGGGCTGTAAATGACACCTGCCCACAAAAAATGCCCTGGGGTAGGGAATAGGCAAGGAAATTCAACACATGACAAATTTTTGAAGAAGGCAATATGAAGAGGGAAGTTGTACTCACTCTTTAAAAAAAAGGAAAAGAAAAAAAAAGGGCATGCCTAAAGCTCAGTATACGGAATTATTAGCCACATGCAAATCCAACCTCCAAAAAGGTTTCAGCTCACACCGGTGAAATGTCCATCAGCTAAAAGTCTACAGACTATAAATGCTGAAGGGGTTTTAGAGAACTCTGTACCTTCTAGCTGCTGGTGGGATGTAATTGGTAACAGCGCTAACGAACACTGAATGGAGCTGCTTTAAAAGGTAAAAATTGAGCTACCACATGATGCGGCAGGGCACCTTTTGGGCCTATAACCGAAGACCACCAGAATCGGAAAGACAGAGGCAGGCAAATGTGCACTGCAGCAATATTGAAATAGCCAAGACATGGAAGCAAAAATAAGGTCCATAAACAGATGAATGGACAGAGAAGACGTGGTATATGGACAGAATGGAATATCAGTCACGAAAAACAATAAAAGAACGGCATAGGCAGCACCACAGATGAGCCTAGAGATAATCACGCAACGTGAAGTAAGTCAGAATGCGAAAGACAAATGTCCTATGATATCACTTACGTTATCTGAAAATTCATAAAAATGAACATATTTCCATAGAGAAAGACAATCTCAGATTGAGATTAAGACAAACTTATGGTTAAGCCAATGAAAAGGTGTGAGGAATGGATAAATTAGGATACTGGGGTTAACACACATATACTAATACATATAAAATATATAATCCCCAAAGACCTATGGAATAGCAAGTGTGGTCTACTCAACACTCTGTAATAACCGACATGGAAAAGGACCCAAAGATCAATAGATGTATGTATATGTGTAAATGAACAAGGTTCTGTACACCTAGAACAAAAGACCTTTTTCAATCAAATTTGCTTGACAAAAACTACAACTTAAAGACACAAACAAGAATTAAGGAGGCTAAAACTTATGGGGGTTTGTCCTGGCACATTCCACTCTAATCTGCAACCTCAAAGCACAACTTGCAGCAAGGTTCTGTTTCCCTAGCAAGCAGAGTTGGCAACGTAGAAATGCTGCCACCCTAAGGCCGTTTCCTCAAACAACAGCTTTAAATCTACTGCTAATGGCCAATAATATTCACAAGGACTGCAGGGCTGTAAATGACTCATGCCCTCAAAAACTATCCTGGGGTAGGGAATGGCCATAAAAATCCAAACGGGGCAAATTTTTCAAGAAGCCAATTTGAAGTTGGGAGTTTAGCTCAATCTTAAGAAAACATGAAAAGGACATTGATAAACGCAAAACATCGGGAATTACTAGACGCAGGCAAATCCAATCTACACAAAGGTATCACCTCACACCAGTCACAGTGACCATCAGCAAAAAGTCAACAAACGATAGATGTTGAAGAAGTTGTGGAGAATAGCGTAACCTCTCGGTCTAAGTGGGATGTAAACTGGTAACAGCCAATAATAGGAACAGAATGGCAGCGCGTTTAAAGGTAAAAATTGAGTCACCATATGATCCGGAAGGCCCACTCTTGGGCCTGTCACCTGTAAAAGCCCGAATCAAAACGACACGGGATGGAGAATCGTGTACTGCAGCAGTATTTACAATAGCCAAAACATGGAAGCAAACAAAATGTCCATCAACAGATAAATGGACAAAGAAGAAGTGGTATACGTACCGAATGGAATACTAGACTCAGGAAAAAAATGAACAGTGCCGTTTGCAGGACTACAGATGAGCCTAGAAATAATCATATTAGGTTAAGTAAGTCAAAAGGGAATGACAAATATCCTATGATATCATTTATACCTGTTATCCTAAGATTGCTACCAATGAACATATTTCCACAGAAAAAGACACCCACAGACTTATAAAACAAACGACTGGTTAGCCAAAATGAAAGTTGGGAGGATGGATAAATTAGGACTATGGGGCTAACATACATATACTGATGTACGTTAAATGTATATAAACATAAAACATATAAACTATATGAATTATAGAATCACCAATACATATAAAATATATAAAGACAAAACACCTACCAAATACCAAGGGAGGTCTACTCAACATTCTGTAAAACATACATGGTAACAGGATCC
Source organism: Eubalaena glacialis (assembly GCF_028564815.1). Lineage (NCBI taxonomy): Eukaryota > Metazoa > Chordata > Mammalia > Artiodactyla > Balaenidae > Eubalaena > Eubalaena glacialis. Next base: position 85,966,858 of record NC_083717.1, read on the forward strand.
GAAGATGAACAGACATATGTAGGAATTATTGAGCAGATTCTGGACAGCCAGACAATCACAACACTCTAATCAAATTTACTCCAATAAGAAATAGAAATTAAATTTAAAAAACAAACAAAAGTAAGGAGACATAAACTTTTGGGGGCTTGTCCCAGCACATTCCCCTCTAATTTACAACCTCGGAATACTACGTCCAGGAAGACTTTGTGGCCCAAAAAACAAGAGTTGAGAACGTAATAATGCTGCGCCTTGTGGCTGTTTCCCACAACAGGAGCTTTAAACCCAGTGCTAATGGTTGCTTAATAGTCACAAGGATTGCAGGGCTGAAAATGACACCTGCCCTCAAAAAATGCCCCGGTGGAGGGAATAGGCAAGAAAATTCAACACATGACACATTTTTCAAGAAGTCAATATGAAGAGGGAAGTTGTACTCACTCTTTAAAAAAAGGAAAAGAAAAAAATGGACATGAATAAAGCTCAGTATAAGGAATTATTAGCCACATGCAAACCCAACCTCCAAAAAGGTTTCAGCTCACACCAGTCAAATGACCATCAGCAGAAAGTCTACAGACTATACATGCTGAAGGGGATTTAGAGAACTGTGGACCATCTAGCTGCTGGTGGGATGTAACTGGTAAGAGCACTAACGAAAACTGAATGGAGCTGCTTTAAAAGGTAAAAATTGAGCTACCATATGATGCGGCAGGGCACCTTTTGGGCCTATAACCTAAGACCACCAGAATCGGAAAGACAGAGGCAGGCAAATGTGCACGGCAGCAATATTGAAATAGCCAAGATATGGAAGCAAAAAAAGGGTCCAAAAACAAATGAATGGACAAAGAAAAAGTGGTATACGGACAGAATGGAATAGTAACCTCGGTAAAAAAATGAACAATGCCATTTTGAGGAATACAGATGAGCCTACCAATAATCATATTAGGTTAAGTAAGTCAAAAGGGAATGACAAATATCCTATGATATCATTTATACATGTTATCCTAAGACTGCTACCAATGAACATATTTCCACCAAGAAAGACAACACACACTTATAAAACAAACTAATGGTTCACCAAAATGAAAGGTGGGAGGATGGATAAATTAGGATTATGGGGCTAACATACATATACTAATGTATGTTCAATGTATATAAACATATAATATATAAACTATATAATCACCAATACATATAAAATATATAATGAGAAAACACCTACCAAATACCAAGGGAGGTCTACTCAACATTCTGTGTGACATACATGGTAACAGGATCCGAAGATGAACAGACATATGTATGAATCATTGAGCAGATTCTGTACAGCCAGGCAATCACAACACTCTAATCAAAATTACTCCGATAAGAAATATAAAATAAATTTAAAAAAACAAACATTACTAAGGAGACATAAACTTCTGGGGGCTTGTCCCAGCACATTCCCCTCTAATTTACAACCTCGGAACACAACCTCCAGGAAGACTCTGTTACCCTAGTAACAAGAGGTGAGAACGTAATAATGCTGCCGCCTTGTGGCTGTTTCCCACAACAGCAGCTTTAAACCCAGTGCTAATGGTTGCTTAAGAGTCACAAGGACTGCAGGGCTGTAAATGACACCTGCCCACAAAAAATGCCCTGGGGTAGGGAATAGGCAAGGAAATTCAACACATGACAAATTTTTGAAGAAGGCAATATGAAGAGGGAAGTTGTACTCACTCTTTAAAAAAAAGGAAAAGAAAAAAAAAGGGCATGCCTAAAGCTCAGTATACGGAATTATTAGCCACATGCAAATCCAACCTCCAAAAAGGTTTCAGCTCACACCGGTGAAATGTCCATCAGCTAAAAGTCTACAGACTATAAATGCTGAAGGGGTTTTAGAGAACTCTGTACCTTCTAGCTGCTGGTGGGATGTAATTGGTAACAGCGCTAACGAACACTGAATGGAGCTGCTTTAAAAGGTAAAAATTGAGCTACCACATGATGCGGCAGGGCACCTTTTGGGCCTATAACCGAAGACCACCAGAATCGGAAAGACAGAGGCAGGCAAATGTGCACTGCAGCAATATTGAAATAGCCAAGACATGGAAGCAAAAATAAGGTCCATAAACAGATGAATGGACAGAGAAGACGTGGTATATGGACAGAATGGAATATCAGTCACGAAAAACAATAAAAGAACGGCATAGGCAGCACCACAGATGAGCCTAGAGATAATCACGCAACGTGAAGTAAGTCAGAATGCGAAAGACAAATGTCCTATGATATCACTTACGTTATCTGAAAATTCATAAAAATGAACATATTTCCATAGAGAAAGACAATCTCAGATTGAGATTAAGACAAACTTATGGTTAAGCCAATGAAAAGGTGTGAGGAATGGATAAATTAGGATACTGGGGTTAACACACATATACTAATACATATAAAATATATAATCCCCAAAGACCTATGGAATAGCAAGTGTGGTCTACTCAACACTCTGTAATAACCGACATGGAAAAGGACCCAAAGATCAATAGATGTATGTATATGTGTAAATGAACAAGGTTCTGTACACCTAGAACAAAAGACCTTTTTCAATCAAATTTGCTTGACAAAAACTACAACTTAAAGACACAAACAAGAATTAAGGAGGCTAAAACTTATGGGGGTTTGTCCTGGCACATTCCACTCTAATCTGCAACCTCAAAGCACAACTTGCAGCAAGGTTCTGTTTCCCTAGCAAGCAGAGTTGGCAACGTAGAAATGCTGCCACCCTAAGGCCGTTTCCTCAAACAACAGCTTTAAATCTACTGCTAATGGCCAATAATATTCACAAGGACTGCAGGGCTGTAAATGACTCATGCCCTCAAAAACTATCCTGGGGTAGGGAATGGCCATAAAAATCCAAACGGGGCAAATTTTTCAAGAAGCCAATTTGAAGTTGGGAGTTTAGCTCAATCTTAAGAAAACATGAAAAGGACATTGATAAACGCAAAACATCGGGAATTACTAGACGCAGGCAAATCCAATCTACACAAAGGTATCACCTCACACCAGTCACAGTGACCATCAGCAAAAAGTCAACAAACGATAGATGTTGAAGAAGTTGTGGAGAATAGCGTAACCTCTCGGTCTAAGTGGGATGTAAACTGGTAACAGCCAATAATAGGAACAGAATGGCAGCGCGTTTAAAGGTAAAAATTGAGTCACCATATGATCCGGAAGGCCCACTCTTGGGCCTGTCACCTGTAAAAGCCCGAATCAAAACGACACGGGATGGAGAATCGTGTACTGCAGCAGTATTTACAATAGCCAAAACATGGAAGCAAACAAAATGTCCATCAACAGATAAATGGACAAAGAAGAAGTGGTATACGTACCGAATGGAATACTAGACTCAGGAAAAAAATGAACAGTGCCGTTTGCAGGACTACAGATGAGCCTAGAAATAATCATATTAGGTTAAGTAAGTCAAAAGGGAATGACAAATATCCTATGATATCATTTATACCTGTTATCCTAAGATTGCTACCAATGAACATATTTCCACAGAAAAAGACACCCACAGACTTATAAAACAAACGACTGGTTAGCCAAAAGGAAAGTTGGGAGGATGGATAAATTAGGACTATGGGGCTAACATACATATACTGATGTACGTTAAATGTATATAAACATAAAACATATAAACTATATGAATTATAGAATCACCAATACATATAAAATATATAAAGACAAAACACCTACCAAATACCAAGGGAGGTCTACTCAACATTCTGTAAAACATACATGGTAACAGGATCCGAAGATGAACAGACATATGTAGGAATTATTGAGCAGATTCTGGACAGCCAGACAATCACAACACTCTAATCAAATTTACTCCAATAAGAAATAGAAATTAAATTTAAAAAACAAACAAAAGTAAGGAGACATAAACTTTTGGGGGCTTGTCCCAGCACATTCCCCTCTAATTTACAACCTCGGAATACTACGTCCAGGAAGACTTTGTGGCCCAAAAAACAAGAGTTGAGAACGTAATAATGCTGCGCCTTGTGGCTGTTTCCCACAACAGGAGCTTTAAACCCAGTGCTAATGGTTGCTTAATAGTCACAAGGATTGCAGGGCTGAAAATGACACCTGCCCTCAAAAAATGCCCCGGTGGAGGGAATAGGCAAGAAAATTCAACACATGACACATTTTTCAAGAAGTCAATATGAAGAGGGAAGTTGTACTCACTCTTTAAAAAAAGGAAAAGAAAAAAATGGACATGAATAAAGCTCAGTATAAGGAATTATTAGCCACATGCAAACCCAACCTCCAAAAAGGTTTCAGCTCACACCAGTCAAATGACCATCAGCAGAAAGTCTACAGACTATACATGCTGAAGGGGATTTAGAGAACTGTGGACCATCTAGCTGCTGGTGGGATGTAACTGGTAAGAGCACTAACGAAAACTGAATGGAGCTGCTTTAAAAGGTAAAAATTGAGCTACCATATGATGCGGCAGGGCACCTTTTGGGCCTATAACCTAAGACCACCAGAATCGGAAAGACAGAGGCAGGCAAATGTGCACGGCAGCAATATTGAAATAGCCAAGATATGGAAGCAAAAAAAGGGTCCAAAAACAAATGAATGGACAAAGAAAAAGTGGTATACGGACAGAATGGAATAGTAACCTCGGTAAAAAAATGAACAATGCCATTTTGAGGAATACAGATGAGCCTACCAATAATCATATTAGGTTAAGTAAGTCAAAAGGGAATGACAAATATCCTATGATATCATTTATACATGTTATCCTAAGACTGCTACCAATGAACATATTTCCACCAAGAAAGACAACACACACTTATAAAACAAACTAATGGTTCACCAAAATGAAAGGTGGGAGGATGGATAAATTAGGATTATGGGGCTAACATACATATACTAATGTATGTTCAATGTATATAAACATATAATATATAAACTATATAATCACCAATACATATAAAATATATAATGAGAAAACACCTACCAAATACCAAGGGAGGTCTACTCAACATTCTGTGTGACATACATGGTAACAGGATCCGAAGATGAACAGACATATGTATGAATCATTGAGCAGATTCTGTACAGCCAGGCAATCACAACACTCTAATCAAAATTACTCCGATAAGAAATATAAAATAAATTTAAAAAAACAAACATTACTAAGGAGACATAAACTTCTGGGGGCTTGTCCCAGCACATTCCCCTCTAATTTACAACCTCGGAACACAACCTCCAGGAAGACTCTGTTACCCTAGTAACAAGAGGTGAGAACGTAATAATGCTGCCGCCTTGTGGCTGTTTCCCACAACAGCAGCTTTAAACCCAGTGCTAATGGTTGCTTAAGAGTCACAAGGACTGCAGGGCTGTAAATGACACCTGCCCACAAAAAATGCCCTGGGGTAGGGAATAGGCAAGGAAATTCAACACATGACAAATTTTTGAAGAAGGCAATATGAAGAGGGAAGTTGTACTCACTCTTTAAAAAAAAGGAAAAGAAAAAAAAAGGGCATGCCTAAAGCTCAGTATACGGAATTATTAGCCACATGCAAATCCAACCTCCAAAAAGGTTTCAGCTCACACCGGTGAAATGTCCATCAGCTAAAAGTCTACAGACTATAAATGCTGAAGGGGTTTTAGAGAACTCTGTACCTTCTAGCTGCTGGTGGGATGTAATTGGTAACAGCGCTAACGAACACTGAATGGAGCTGCTTTAAAAGGTAAAAATTGAGCTACCACATGATGCGGCAGGGCACCTTTTGGGCCTATAACCGAAGACCACCAGAATCGGAAAGACAGAGGCAGGCAAATGTGCACTGCAGCAATATTGAAATAGCCAAGACATGGAAGCAAAAATAAGGTCCATAAACAGATGAATGGACAGAGAAGACGTGGTATATGGACAGAATGGAATATCAGTCACGAAAAACAATAAAAGAACGGCATAGGCAGCACCACAGATGAGCCTAGAGATAATCACGCAACGTGAAGTAAGTCAGAATGCGAAAGACAAATGTCCTATGATATCACTTACGTTATCTGAAAATTCATAAAAATGAACATATTTCCATAGAGAAAGACAATCTCAGATTGAGATTAAGACAAACTTATGGTTAAGCCAATGAAAAGGTGTGAGGAATGGATAAATTAGGATACTGGGGTTAACACACATATACTAATACATATAAAATATATAATCCCCAAAGACCTATGGAATAGCAAGTGTGGTCTACTCAACACTCTGTAATAACCGACATGGAAAAGGACCCAAAGATCAATAGATGTATGTATATGTGTAAATGAACAAGGTTCTGTACACCTAGAACAAAAGACCTTTTTCAATCAAATTTGCTTGACAAAAACTACAACTTAAAGACACAAACAAGAATTAAGGAGGCTAAAACTTATGGGGGTTTGTCCTGGCACATTCCACTCTAATCTGCAACCTCAAAGCACAACTTGCAGCAAGGTTCTGTTTCCCTAGCAAGCAGAGTTGGCAACGTAGAAATGCTGCCACCCTAAGGCCGTTTCCTCAAACAACAGCTTTAAATCTACTGCTAATGGCCAATAATATTCACAAGGACTGCAGGGCTGTAAATGACTCATGCCCTCAAAAACTATCCTGGGGTAGGGAATGGCCATAAAAATCCAAACGGGGCAAATTTTTCAAGAAGCCAATTTGAAGTTGGGAGTTTAGCTCAATCTTAAGAAAACATGAAAAGGACATTGATAAACGCAAAACATCGGGAATTACTAGACGCAGGCAAATCCAATCTACACAAAGGTATCACCTCACACCAGTCACAGTGACCATCAGCAAAAAGTCAACAAACGATAGATGTTGAAGAAGTTGTGGAGAATAGCGTAACCTCTCGGTCTAAGTGGGATGTAAACTGGTAACAGCCAATAATAGGAACAGAATGGCAGCGCGTTTAAAGGTAAAAATTGAGTCACCATATGATCCGGAAGGCCCACTCTTGGGCCTGTCACCTGTAAAAGCCCGAATCAAAACGACACGGGATGGAGAATCGTGTACTGCAGCAGTATTTACAATAGCCAAAACATGGAAGCAAACAAAATGTCCATCAACAGATAAATGGACAAAGAAGAAGTGGTATACGTACCGAATGGAATACTAGACTCAGGAAAAAAATGAACAGTGCCGTTTGCAGGACTACAGATGAGCCTAGAAATAATCATATTAGGTTAAGTAAGTCAAAAGGGAATGACAAATATCCTATGATATCATTTATACCTGTTATCCTAAGATTGCTACCAATGAACATATTTCCACAGAAAAAGACACCCACAGACTTATAAAACAAACGACTGGTTAGCCAAAATGAAAGTTGGGAGGATGGATAAATTAGGACTATGGGGCTAACATACATATACTGATGTACGTTAAATGTATATAAACATAAAACATATAAACTATATGAATTATAGAATCACCAATACATATAAAATATATAAAGACAAAACACCTACCAAATACCAAGGGAGGTCTACTCAACATTCTGTAAAACATACATGGTAACAGGATCCGAAGATGAACAGACATATGTAGGAATTATTGAGCAGATTCTGGACAGCCAGACAATCACAACACTCTAATCAAATTTACTCCAATAAGAAATAGAAATTAAATTTAAAAAACAAACAAAAGTAAGGAGACATAAACTTTTGGGGGCTTGTCCCAGCACATTCCCCTCTAATTTACAACCTCGGAATACTACGTCCAGGAAGACTTTGTGGCCCAAAAAACAAGAGTTGAGAACGTAATAATGCTGCGCCTTGTGGCTGTTTCCCACAACAGGAGCTTTAAACCCAGTGCTAATGGTTGCTTAATAGTCACAAGGATTGCAGGGCTGAAAATGACACCTGCCCTCAAAAAATGCCCCGGTGGAGGGAATAGGCAAGAAAATTCAACACATGACACATTTTTCAAGAAGTCAATATGAAGAGGGAAGTTGTACTCACTCTTTAAAAAAAGGAAAAGAAAAAAATGGACATGAATAAAGCTCAGTATAAGGAATTATTAGCCACATGCAAACCCAACCTCCAAAAAGGTTTCAGCTCACACCAGTCAAATGACCATCAGCAGAAAGTCTACAGACTATACATGCTGAAGGGGATTTAGAGAACTGTGGACCATCTAGCTGCTGGTGGGATGTAACTGGTAAGAGCACTAACGAAAACTGAATGGAGCTGCTTTAAAAGGTAAAAATTGAGCTACCATATGATGCGGCAGGGCACCTTTTGGGCCTATAACCTAAGACCACCAGAATCGGAAAGACAGAGGCAGGCAAATGTGCACGGCAGCAATATTGAAATAGCCAAGATATGGAAGCAAAAAAAGGGTCCAAAAACAAATGAATGGACAAAGAAAAAGTGGTATACGGACAGAATGGAATAGTAACCTCGGTAAAAAAATGAACAATGCCATTTTGAGGAATACAGATGAGCCTACCAATAATCATATTAGGTTAAGTAAGTCAAAAGGGAATGACAAATATCCTATGATATCATTTATACATGTTATCCTAAGACTGCTACCAATGAACATATTTCCACCAAGAAAGACAACACACACTTATAAAACAAACTAATGGTTCACCAAAATGAAAGGTGGGAGGATGGATAAATTAGGATTATGGGGCTAACATACATATACTAATGTATGTTCAATGTATATAAACATATAATATATAAACTATATAATCACCAATACATATAAAATATATAATGAGAAAACACCTACCAAATACCAAGGGAGGTCTACTCAACATTCTGTGTGACATACATGGTAACAGGATCCGAAGATGAACAGACATATGTATGAATCATTGAGCAGATTCTGTACAGCCAGGCAATCACAACACTCTAATCAAAATTACTCCGATAAGAAATATAAAATAAATTTAAAAAAACAAACATTACTAAGGAGACATAAACTTCTGGGGGCTTGTCCCAGCACATTCCCCTCTAATTTACAACCTCGGAACACAACCTCCAGGAAGACTCTGTTACCCTAGTAACAAGAGGTGAGAACGTAATAATGCTGCCGCCTTGTGGCTGTTTCCCACAACAGCAGCTTTAAACCCAGTGCTAATGGTTGCTTAAGAGTCACAAGGACTGCAGGGCTGTAAATGACACCTGCCCACAAAAAATGCCCTGGGGTAGGGAATAGGCAAGGAAATTCAACACATGACAAATTTTTGAAGAAGGCAATATGAAGAGGGAAGTTGTACTCACTCTTTAAAAAAAAGGAAAAGAAAAAAAAAGGGCATGCCTAAAGCTCAGTATACGGAATTATTAGCCACATGCAAATCCAACCTCCAAAAAGGTTTCAGCTCACACCGGTGAAATGTCCATCAGCTAAAAGTCTACAGACTATAAATGCTGAAGGGGTTTTAGAGAACTCTGTACCTTCTAGCTGCTGGTGGGATGTAATTGGTAACAGCGCTAACGAACACTGAATGGAGCTGCTTTAAAAGGTAAAAATTGAGCTACCACATGATGCGGCAGGGCACCTTTTGGGCCTATAACCGAAGACCACCAGAATCGGAAAGACAGAGGCAGGCAAATGTGCACTGCAGCAATATTGAAATAGCCAAGACATGGAAGCAAAAATAAGGTCCATAAACAGATGAATGGACAGAGAAGACGTGGTATATGGACAGAATGGAATATCAGTCACGAAAAACAATAAAAGAACGGCATAGGCAGCACCACAGATGAGCCTAGAGATAATCACGCAACGTGAAGTAAGTCAGAATGCGAAAGACAAATGTCCTATGATATCACTTACGTTATCTGAAAATTCATAAAAATGAACATATTTCCATAGAGAAAGACAATCTCAGATTGAGATTAAGACAAACTTATGGTTAAGCCAATGAAAAGGTGTGAGGAATGGATAAATTAGGATACTGGGGTTAACACACATATACTAATACATATAAAATATATAATCCCCAAAGACCTATGGAATAGCAAGTGTGGTCTACTCAACACTCTGTAATAACCGACATGGAAAAGGACCCAAAGATCAATAGATGTATGTATATGTGTAAATGAACAAGGTTCTGTACACCTAGAACAAAAGACCTTTTTCAATCAAATTTGCTTGACAAAAACTACAACTTAAAGACACAAACAAGAATTAAGGAGGCTAAAACTTATGGGGGTTTGTCCTGGCACATTCCACTCTAATCTGCAACCTCAAAGCACAACTTGCAGCAAGGTTCTGTTTCCCTAGCAAGCAGAGTTGGCAACGTAGAAATGCTGCCACCCTAAGGCCGTTTCCTCAAACAACAGCTTTAAATCTACTGCTAATGGCCAATAATATTCACAAGGACTGCAGGGCTGTAAATGACTCATGCCCTCAAAAACTATCCTGGGGTAGGGAATGGCCATAAAAATCCAAACGGGGCAAATTTTTCAAGAAGCCAATTTGAAGTTGGGAGTTTAGCTCAATCTTAAGAAAACATGAAAAGGACATTGATAAACGCAAAACATCGGGAATTACTAGACGCAGGCAAATCCAATCTACACAAAGGTATCACCTCACACCAGTCACAGTGACCATCAGCAAAAAGTCAACAAACGATAGATGTTGAAGAAGTTGTGGAGAATAGCGTAACCTCTCGGTCTAAGTGGGATGTAAACTGGTAACAGCCAATAATAGGAACAGAATGGCAGCGCGTTTAAAGGTAAAAATTGAGTCACCATATGATCCGGAAGGCCCACTCTTGGGCCTGTCACCTGTAAAAGCCCGAATCAAAACAACACGGGATGGAGAATCGTGTACTGCAGCAGTATTTACAATAGCCAAAACATGGAAGCAAACAAAATGTCCATCAACAGATAAATGGACAAAGAAGAAGTGGTATACGTACCGAATGGAATACTAGACTCAGGAAAAAAATGAACAGTGCCGTTTGCAGGACTACAGATGAGCCTAGAAATAATCATATTAGGTTAAGTAAGTCAAAAGGGAATGACAAATATCCTATGATATCATTTATACCTGTTATCCTAAGATTGCTACCAATGAACATATTTCCACAGAAAAAGACACCCACAGACTTATAAAACAAACGACTGGTTAGCCAAAATGAAAGTTGGGAGGATGGATAAATTAGGACTATGGGGCTAACATACATATACTGATGTACGTTAAATGTATATAAACATAAAACATATAAACTATATGAATTATAGAATCACCAATACATATAAAATATATAAAGACAAAACACCTACCAAATACCAAGGGAGGTCTACTCAACATTCTGTAAAACATACATGGTAACAGGATCCGAAGATGAACAGACATATGTAGGAATTATTGAGCAGATTCTGGACAGCCAGACAATCACAACACTCTAATCAAATTTACTCCAATAAGAAATAGAAATTAAATTTAAAAAACAAACAAAAGTAAGGAGACATAAACTTTTGGGGGCTTGTCCCAGCACATTCCCCTCTAATTTACAACCTCGGAATACTACGTCCAGGAAGACTTTGTGGCCCAAAAAACAAGAGTTGAGAACGTAATAATGCTGCGCCTTGTGGCTGTTTCCCACAACAGGAGCTTTAAACCCAGTGCTAATGGTTGCTTAATAGTCACAAGGATTGCAGGGCTGAAAATGACACCTGCCCTCAAAAAATGCCCCGGTGGAGGGAATAGGCAAGAAAATTCAACACATGACACATTTTTCAAGAAGTCAATATGAAGAGGGAAGTTGTACTCACTCTTTAAAAAAAGGAAAAGAAAAAAATGGACATGAATAAAGCTCAGTATAAGGAATTATTAGCCACATGCAAACCCAACCTCCAAAAAGGTTTCAGCTCACACCAGTCAAATGACCATCAGCAGAAAGTCTACAGACTATACATGCTGAAGGGGATTTAGAGAACTGTGGACCATCTAGCTGCTGGTGGGATGTAACTGGTAAGAGCACTAACGAAAACTGAATGGAGCTGCTTTAAAAGGTAAAAATTGAGCTACCATATGATGCGGCAGGGCACCTTTTGGGCCTATAACCTAAGACCACCAGAATCGGAAAGACAGAGGCAGGCAAATGTGCACGGCAGCAATATTGAAATAGCCAAGATATGGAAGCAAAAAAAGGGTCCAAAAACAAATGAATGGACAAAGAAAAAGTGGTATACGGACAGAATGGAATAGTAACCTCGGTAAAAAAATGAACAATGCCATTTTGAGGAATACAGATGAGCCTACCAATAATCATATTAGGTTAAGTAAGTCAAAAGGGAATGACAAATATCCTATGATATCATTTATACATGTTATCCTAAGACTGCTACCAATGAACATATTTCCACCAAGAAAGACAACACACACTTATAAAACAAACTAATGGTTCACCAAAATGAAAGGTGGGAGGATGGATAAATTAGGATTATGGGGCTAACATACATATACTAATGTATGTTCAATGTATATAAACATATAATATATAAACTATATAATCACCAATACATATAAAATATATAATGAGAAAACACCTACCAAATACCAAGGGAGGTCTACTCAACATTCTGTGTGACATACATGGTAACAGGATCCGAAGATGAACAGACATATGTATGAATCATTGAGCAGATTCTGTACAGCCAGGCAATCACAACACTCTAATCAAAATTACTCCGATAAGAAATATAAAATAAATTTAAAAAAACAAACATTACTAAGGAGACATAAACTTCTGGGGGCTTGTCCCAGCACATTCCCCTCTAATTTACAACCTCGGAACACAACCTCCAGGAAGACTCTGTTACCCTAGTAACAAGAGGTGAGAACGTAATAATGCTGCCGCCTTGTGGCTGTTTCCCACAACAGCAGCTTTAAACCCAGTGCTAATGGTTGCTTAAGAGTCACAAGGACTGCAGGGCTGTAAATGACACCTGCCCACAAAAAATGCCCTGGGGTAGGGAATAGGCAAGGAAATTCAACACATGACAAATTTTTGAAGAAGGCAATATGAAGAGGGAAGTTGTACTCACTCTTTAAAAAAAAGGAAAAGAAAAAAAAAGGGCATGCCTAAAGCTCAGTATACGGAATTATTAGCCACATGCAAATCCAACCTCCAAAAAGGTTTCAGCTCACACCGGTGAAATGTCCATCAGCTAAAAGTCTACAGACTATAAATGCTGAAGGGGTTTTAGAGAACTCTGTACCTTCTAGCTGCTGGTGGGATGTAATTGGTAACAGCGCTAACGAACACTGAATGGAGCTGCTTTAAAAGGTAAAAATTGAGCTACCACATGATGCGGCAGGGCACCTTTTGGGCCTATAACCGAAGACCACCAGAATCGGAAAGACAGAGGCAGGCAAATGTGCACTGCAGCAATATTGAAATAGCCAAGACATGGAAGCAAAAATAAGGTCCATAAACAGATGAATGGACAGAGAAGACGTGGTATATGGACAGAATGGAATATCAGTCACGAAAAACAATAAAAGAACGGCATAGGCAGCACCACAGATGAGCCTAGAGATAATCACGCAACGTGAAGTAAGTCAGAATGC